>NC_037089.1:43464566-43614736 GCF_002994745.2 Rosa chinensis
ACCCTTGAAATCTTTCTTTTAGCAAATTCAAAGGGATTCTAGTAACATATCAAGATCAATAACCAACCTTTTGATTAATTTCGGTGAAGGAGAGACATACTTATAAGAGAGCAATATCATGTGATTTTGATTCATTCTTTTTCTCGTGGTTGAAGATATAGAGATAAAAAGTAAAATAACACATTATTGTATCTCATGTTCAAGGGTGTTTTGGTAAAAGTAAAGAGGTCTACTTAGCTTTTCAAGTATTCTGAAAAGTAAATTAGAATGAACCATATGAGGTCCAAATAACAAATTTAGAGGTCTAACTAGAATCACCTTATTTAACGGTCAGGTAAAAGAGATTCTTATTTGACATAAAGGTGAGAGATTCGTTCGATCTCCTTTCCATTTGATTTTTCCTATGAAATACACTACTCCCCCTTTCTTCGCTGGGAATAATATCATCCCAGTTGCGTTGTGCAAAAGCTAGAAAACGTGTACCTCTCACCCAATTTACAAGTTGTATTTTACCATTTAGCAATCCATTCCCAAAAAAAAACATAGAATAAATTACACAAGAGAGACGCAAAGAAAAGCAGAAGAAATTTTGCAACAATAACACAGCAAAGACGACCCATCACCTCAAATCAGTCCACTGACTTTGTGTCTTCTCTCTCTCTCTTTTATCTGTCTGTCCCCTCTTCCACCGATCCAAGTGAAACCCAGAAACAAAGTGAGGCCAAAATGTGTTCTTCAGAAGGTGATTGCAGGCCTTTGGGTTTTCTACTCGGCCTTCCCTTTGCTTTTCTCTCCCTCCTCCTCTCCATCGTCGGCATCGTTATCTGGATCGTCGGGTATTTTAACTATTACTCTCTTCTGCTTCAATCTTAACCGGCTTCATTTCTGTATATTCGTATTTGATCATCTGGTGCCCAAAGTTTTCTTGATTGCTATGTGATTTTGCTTATCTGGCTGTCTTCAACTTCTTGCTATCTTATCTTGGTATCTGTTTCTTTCTTGATTGTTAGCAATTTGGTCATTTGGGTACCTACAATTTGCTGCTGTCTTATTTGGGTGTCAATTATTTTCTTGATTGGTCTAGCAATTCGTTTGTGTGATGAATCTTTATGGCTGAAACCTGTTGATTTTGATGATCTGATTGGTTTTTTGAATGGGGATTTTGGTGTAGATTATTGCTGACATGCATTTGTCCGTGCTGCTTGTGCGTGACGGTTATAGTGGAGGTGGCTCTGGAGTTGGTCAAGGCACCAATTCATGTCATGGAGTGGTTCACTGAGCAAATCCCGTGTTAATCTTATGATCATGGTTCTACAGATACTCAGTTTATGGGTATCCATGTTCATTAGCTTGGCTTGTCTCGCTGTAAAATGTTTAGGAGATGCAGATATTATGGGATTGCGGATTGCAAATTCTCTTTTTGATTTCTAAGTTCTCAGCTTTGGTTACTATGAGACTAGAATAAGAATGGACAAAGAGATTTGCTATCTTACAAGTTACAGTGTCTCATTCTCAATGTTTATTTTTGTTTTGCACTTGCTAATGTGTCGCTCTTAAATAGTGGAATGATTTGTCAAAATTGGGCGGCAGGAATGGCAGGACACTTGCTTGAGTGGGGCTGGGGCTGAAAACTCTCGCCTTTATCTTCCAATACACTTGGAACCGATGCCATGTCTTAAGCCTCTTTTTATCCTTGAAATTTGACTATTTAATTACCAAGCTTTCTCACTCAGTTCAACTCTTTAGCAAAATCTGTGCACAAAGTATAACCAGATTTACCCAGACACCAAAATCCATTTTAAGCACAATCTAAAGTTGGGGAAGAAGCGTCTGACAAGGTTTATTGTTGAGATTATATTTGGGTCCTAAACCATAATGGATTCTCTCACATGGACAAAAGAAACTTAGGTTTCTTTTCTAAACGAGTAGACTGTCCCTATATACTTGCTTTGCCTTGAAGAACAACCAGACTACACTCAACAGTTCGATATTTGCTGAAACAGAAGTGTATGCTCCAACTTCCGACTAAAGAAACGATTGCCAAGTACTATAATTGATTTCACAGAAAAGCAACATATGTACTACCATCATAGATGCATAAACAAAATATTCAGTTTTATTAATCACCACCATTAACATGCATAACGACATACTGACATTACATTACAAAATATACTACAACCATCAGCCTTTTATGCACACCAAACATCCAAAACATAAAGCTGAGAGTTTCTAAATTTATTTCAGATCTACTTCATCACTGCATCTTACTTGCTTCATTTTCGATTATTTGGTCTGGTCTTGCTTCCATCCCTGCTGCTGATCAGTTCTTGACTGCCCCTGTCCCCGTCCCTGCCTAAGCCCAGTAATATTGTCAACATTGTCTTTTGTTGTCTGAGCTATTCCAACCATAGTCTCCCCAACAGCACGAGGTATTGCACCTAAGCCTTGCTGCTGATCAGATGACCTGCGATCCTTCTCAGCACTCTCCTCTGCGCTTTGGCCCTGCCCGATGACGTTGTCTTTTGTAGTCTGAGCTATCTCAATCAAAGTTTCGCCGACAGTTCCCGGTATTACACTTACAGTCTCGCTCTGCTTGCCTTGCTGCTCAAATGACCTCCCCTCTTGCCTGCCTTGCTTCTCAGATGACCTCCCCCCCTGCCCTCCTTGCTGTGCATTTGAGCTCCACCCTCCCTGGCCCTCCTCACCCATTCCACTTTCACCCTGCCCAATAACAAAGTTTTTTGTATTCTCAGCTATCTCAACCAATGTCTCACTAACAGCTCCCGGTATCACACCCAAAGTCCCGCCGATTGTTCCCAGCACCCCAGCACCGCCCTCTTGCGCTCCCTCCCTTTGTAATTCAGAGGTTTCTTGGCTGGTTTTTTCAGTTGGTCTGCCACCTTCTCTCTGCATATGCTGAGATTCCCTCTCAACTGGTTTCGTCCATGTTTCCTCTTGCTCCCAGCTTTTGGATTCTCCTCCTTGATAAGTAGTCTCAGAACCCTTGTTCACATCAAGCAAAAAACTAATTAGTTTGTATACTAATTAATCATCAGTACATATGTAATTGGTGGCCTCTGAAAATAACCTTTTTTTTTTTTGAAAGGGAAGATAACCATTTTATTAAATACAATATATGAGAATTTTACTTGTATATTTTCAGATAAAATCCTACTTGCTCAATCTCTTTCGGAAAGTTTTACTGCCGAATGAATAACAGCGAGTATATTATAGGCGACATGACATATCTACCTTGGGACTACTTGCTTCAGCTGCTTTCTTGGCCTCATATTCTTTCTTCGCCTCTTCCTTCTTCCGAGCAGTGAACTCCTCAGCTTTCTCACCAGTCACCACAGCAGCATCTTTAGCAACAGTCAAAGGCTTGGACACAATATCCACAGCCTTATGACCAGCATACCCTGCTGCTCCGGCAACTACTTTTGCAGCTGCTTTGGTTCCCTCCACTGCTGCCTCAGTTGTGTAGTGCGCCGCAGTCCAACCTGCCACAGTCGCCTTGTCCTTCAAATCCACCGCAACATCACCAGCATAATGCAGAGTAGTCTTACCTGCAGACACGGCCATGTCTTTAGATTTCTCTGCTAATGGCACCGTGTAATCCACCGTTTTCTTCCCTGCACTTGATAGAGTATCTTTTGCTGCATATAATCCTTGTTGGCCTTTTTCCAGTGCTATGTCTTTCACTTGTGCTCCTTTCTCAGTTGCAGTACCAATTGTCTGGCTTGAAATTTCTTTAGCCTTCTCGGTAGCAGTACTGGCAGTTTCTTTAGCTTTCTGGGCTGCAGGGCCTAGTGTCTGGCTTGCAGTTTCTTTAGCCTTCTGGGCTGTTTCTTTAGTCTTCTCGGTTGTAGTAGCGAGTGTCTGGTTTGCAGTTTCTTTAGCTTTCTGATATCGCTCTTCTGCCGCCCTCATTGCCGCCATGGAATTCTGCTGTGCTGTTTGTCTAAATGCCGAAACTTCTTCCAGAGATGGTTGTTGTTGTCGTGGTTGCTGCTGCTGCTTGTTCACATTGCTCTCCGTTTCTGTGCCTCGTCTCTGCTGGCGGCCGCGACTTTCCTCTTTGCTTCTCATCATCTCCGTGTCCATTCCTCTCTCTTGTGTCATACCCTCTCCTTTGCCCATCATTTGTGTGCTCCCACCTTCACTTTCTCTACCCTCGCCCTCCCTCCCTTTAGAACTCATTTGCTGTCTACCTTGACCCTCTCTGCCCTTCTCTTCATCAACCCTCATAACTTCGAGCTTTCCGACACTTTGAGCTCCACTCTTACTCTCTCTGTCCATTATGTCCATGTTTCTGCCTTCCATTTCACTCCCACCTTGTCTCACCCTTGAATCCTCCTTCCCTTCACTCACAACAATCATTTCCTCTCTACCCTCTCCTCTACCTCCCTTCTTCTGACCCTCATCACTTTCTTGAACCTCAAACTTCCCTACTCCGCGGGCACCACTCTCCCTCCCTCTCTTCTCCTCAGCCTCCTTCATTTGTCCCGCGAGGGACTCCAGCTTGTGACTCCCGATCTCACTAGTCTCTCTGGACTTTCCCATTCCCATGTCCCCAACGGTGTTTCCCTTCCGCTCTTTATCGTCGTGCGAGTCTTTGGTGCTGTCCATAGGCGTGTCTTTGTCGCCGGCTTCTTGCACATGCACGGTGATTGACTCGAAGTGGCTGGTGATCTTCGGCACCTTGTCTTTCTCAATGTGAACTTCCCTCTCGGGCGTCACATTCTCCCTCCTAAGTTGCTCAGAAGACATTTCTCAACCTAGAGCTTCTCTCAAAAGTAAAACTGTTTGAAAATAACAATGCTGATGGTTTTAGTTTATGCTGATTCTTGCTTTAATTTGTGTTTTGAATTCGATCGGAGTTTGGCGTAAAAATAAAGAAGCCATGGCGGTGATGAGAAGATGGGTATGGCCGTCTATTGCATGGAGAACGACATGTGTTGGGTGGTCAATGCAACGTGGGGGGTTCTGCAAATTTTGAGCTTGAGTGGATAAAAATTATCCAGGAGCTTACACGTCATCTACTGTAGATTAGCATGGCAAACCCTTATGTATCTTTGCTGACACGTGGGAAGATACATGACTGCCACGAGAGTGAGGTGTTGTTCTTCAACGCCAGCTTGGTACGTTCGTTTGGACATTGGAGGCCGGTGCACTTCGATCTCAGGTGATGATAATGTAAATCAATGGAAGGGTGGGGAAGACCAATCTGGGGCAATGCTTTCATTTTATTAATTGAACCAACTAGCATTATCTTGTTAAGACTAAGAAGGTTATAAATTTACTAGGTTCTTTACTTCGGAATGAATCAAATGCCAAAATAAACTAGGTGGTCTGTTGAATAACATTTACTGTATCTGTAGTTGCCATGAATATTATTGCAGGTAATAATCTTGTTCTTTTTTTTTGTTACAAATAAGTCAAAAATTATAACAGATAATGAAAGGTAGGTTTTATGGGTCATTGTCAATACCCAAATTATTACATCTGTAACTTAGATGCAAATCCTCTTAGGCCTGTTTGTTCGCGGATGAGGACTTGGGAAAGAAAAACTGTTCCTTTCCTTTGTTTGGTAACCACAAAGTCCGGAAATGCTTTCCTGACATAGGGGAAAGTTGGGGTAAACTCATTCCACTCAAACTTCGTGGATTGAGTTTCCCATCCATCCAGCATTAATTGCAATAATTTGGACAATAATACCTACATTTATGCTTGAGTACCCTGGTAGTGTTGAAATTCATTTCAGGTTGTTTTTATTTAAAATAGAAGGTATATGAAAATTGATATATTTTACTTTCCTCTGACCAACCAAACATCGAAAGGGAAATCAAATGATCTTCTTGGATGCTTCCCTGCTTTACCAAACACAGAAATAATCGACAGAAACTTTAATTTCCTTCTCCACGGAAAGACAAGGGAAACGATTTCCCTTCCGTGAACCAAACGAGGCCTTAATTCTAATCTGAGGTCCTCAATAATCAAGATATCTATATAGGTTGGAAACTCAAAATTCGATCTCTCAAACTTAAAGTCATCCTTCTTCTGGTTGAAATTGGATTCCTATGCTTTGATGATATTACATAAACTTTGTGTGGAATTATGACCTTTCGTGTTCAAAAAAACAAAATAGCCAAGATGGCCTGTAATTAGAGTCGGTCAAACCTTAAAAAGAGTAAGATAGCACAACAACTTGCCAATGAACTAAAATTGCTCTAATGAAAAATTAGCATTATGTTATAAAGTAGAGAGGATATAAAGAGAGAATTGGGAGGAAACGAATGTTTCATTACTCATTATATAGAGGTAGAGTTTACATCAAAATACATAACTAATAAGTATTTACATGGATATCCACATAGTAATAGTATTTACAACACTCCCCTTTAGATGTCCACCAATAAATGATGGTATTTGAAGCGCTTATTGTTGCTCGTTAGAATCCTTGTCAGGTAACAAAAACTCAGTGGAACAAAAATAACCCTGCTCAAAAGACAAAAGAGCACAACGCGCATATGTCCTAGGTAGCATGCTTCTGGATGCTCCCCTGACGAAATCTCCCCTGATTGTTGCAAGCCTCATTATGTATGCGATAGGCTACATGTACCATGTATAGTAGTATGATGTGTCTATTACTGAAGTGAGACCATGTGTGGCTCATCACAAATTTTCACACCTGCAAGTTTAAGCAATATAACAAAGCTAGACGATTTCAATAAGTCATACCTCATATGATAAGGTTAGAAACAATCTCACATGCTCAAATTCATACACAAAGTAATAGCTAAACAATTTAAGAAATTGACACATTTAGCTTTGTATAGTTTAAAACATTGAAAATCACGACATACCTAGCCATACACATCAATATCTTTGTGTATGATACGTCTCATATAAGCTCTTCAAGAGCTCTAAGTAATTCAAAACTTTGAGAAAGTTAGAATATGTGCAACACTATAATCATATCTCGAATTCAATTCTGTAGTCTTGTCATAGTACTTATTGAGGCAATTTAGATCACGTTATAACGAATAAGTACATATGAGCTAGCTTTAGACTCTTGATTCCATAAGTGAGCTTCAGGCTCTTTCAATTGCATTTGAATCCTTCAAGGATTTGATAAGCAATACGCTTATAATGATATTTTACTTTGAGATTTTCTTTTAGCAATGTGTTTTAAGATCTTCATAAAATGATGACAACGTGTGAGAAAATCATGTGTGTTAAATACAAAATTAATTAATCCGATTATCTCATGAACGATGTATGTGTGAATGTGATCTATATATACACACACATAATTACATACATTTTGGGTGCAATGATACATTTTAGCAATAAAAGTATAAAACTACCTAATTTTATTTATGGCACAGAGCTAGAAACAAAAGCTCCCTCTTGTCTTTGCATAATTTATGATTGTGTTCATTACTGTTGGCTTCGGTTTTCCTGCCACAATTTCAGTACAACTGAAACACAACTAACATCAGAAGGTAAAACAACTTTTTGGAGATTTATAGAATAAATCTTTAATGATTGTAGAACTAATAGAGAAGCCAAAAGATAACTTTTTATATGTATACTGACAGAAAAATTGAAGAACCTAAGTAAATAGAAGAACTTCAGAGTTGTTGTGATCGGGGACTAAATTTTCTGAGATTTCAAAGCATGTTTTGTAGTTCTCATAAATTTAAAGAACCATATATGATTTTTCACTCCATGGCTTCAAATGTGCACACAATTCCAATGAGGCATAAACCAGCAAAGTAAAATAATTCAGCTAGCAGCCAATTTAGTATTAATTTTAGAGATAATGACCACTGACCCATAGAATACCAAATACAACTCCATACACTCCACCAACTTATTTCAACCCCACAAAAGTTTCTCTTTCTCTCCCAACTATTCTTTTCACTTAATATTTATCCCATTAATACCTCTCTCTCTTGCTTTTACTATTCTTTTGTTTCCTTTTATTATTATTTTTGATGAAACGTGGTGGACCCATTTTGAATTTATTTGTCTAGATATAATTGCAGCTAAATTGCATCCTCTATTCGACGGTAAACAGTTAAACCTTACTATTCATAATTTTGATCGTTGACAGACTTGAATTAAATGCTATTTGTAAAACACTAGCAAAGAATTGAAGAAAGAAAGAGAAAAATTGAAAAAAAACTGAAAGACTATAGAGAAAGTCTTAACAGAGAAACTCTCAACTACTGGGATATTATTTATAGACTCCAAACTATGATCTATAAAATAGAAGAAGATATTGACAATCTCTTATATATACTTGAAGAGGAACAAAAACCTCTTGACTACCTGAGCATTGGTTAGATCAGCACATCACTGGTATCAAAGCTTGTAAAGATCTCAGCAGGGAATCCCCAATGGGGACAATGTCTGATTTAATAATAGAGAGACTGAATTCTCTATTAAAATCGTCTGATGAAAAATATCAGAACCTGCAGCAAGAATTGACTAGATGTCAAAATCATCTAGAAAAAATACCTGCTATAATCCACCAATTAGAAAAATTGGAAAACAAACTGGATTATATCAAAGAACTTCCAAAAACGGAAGAAGAAAAACTAACGAGTGTTAGTAGAAAAATCAATGAACAGCAAAAAACGCTGGATTCAATGAAAAATATACTGAAGGACAAGAAAGTGCCTACAGTAAAAACAAAGAAAGCTAATGGATTCAAACCATTAGAAAAGCCAGACATAAATCTTGTTCCAAACATGATTTTTTGGAGCCATCTACTAGTCATACTAGTATCCGGTATGAAAACCTGGAAAAAGAGATATCAAGATGTTAAGCATCTTCGGATAAAAGAAAGGAGTACAACTCCTAAATACTGAAGAATTCGAATTCAACGAAATTGAACAGGAGGTCAAAAACTCCTCAATTCCAAAATTAGATTTCAGACAAATCTACAAAAGGGGAACGTTTGATCTAATGGATAGCCATTATTTTAAACTACTAGAAATAACAACCCCGCTACAGTAGGAGGAGAGACTGATCTTCTAATGATCACTCCTTCAGAAGTGGCCAGAGCTCAAGCAAAAAAATATCAATTTATGCATATTGGAGCAGTCCAAGTAGGCATAAATCTGCTTGCTCGAGAAGGCATAGACTGTTCAGTTCTATGTGTCTTACAAGACAATAGACTAACAGATTTCCGAGCTAGTCTGTTAGGAACTCTTGAAGCATCTTTATGTGATCAAGTAGCATATTTCAACTGCTTCCCAAACTTTACCACCAGCTTGAAAGATGCAGCTCACTGTCTACGACTGAGAGTCAAGACAGATGACATATTTATGAAAGAAAATATGCAAGAACTCGCAATAGTATACATAATATACTATAAATTGATGAGCACTACAGTAGCCCCAAGACAGAATAACAAATTCCTGGTCTGAACTACTAGCTTTCTCACCAATCAGAAGAAACCATTCACAACAGATTCATAAAGTTACTTGGAATGAAGTGACTTTTCCTCTTGAATGGAATTATCCGGTCAAAAAAAGCCACCGGAAAGCCCGAAATCAAGAATTTATGAAAGTAGAAAGACTGGAGAAATCAGTCTCAATTTTGACAATCACAGAAAAAGTGATGTCTATCCTGAGAACCTCAGGGTAAACAAGAATCTTCTCAGAGAAGTTATAGCACTAGAGAAGCTAGTGTTAGTGGCACAAAACCACTATTGAAGAACCAATATCTGAAGAATATTAGAAGCTGATCTAAATAGACCAGTTAATATGTTCAGAGCAGAATATTGTGAAAATCCTGAACGATTAAAAAACTAATCGAAGAAATGAAAAAGTTCAAAACAGGAAGGAAAGAAACTCCTTCCCTATCAGGATATTGAAATGGAAGATGGAGAAGGCTCCAATTCCAAAACAGTCATCATAAGAGAGGAAGGAAAAGTAAAACTTCCTTTTAAGAAAGCCTCTACGGGCAAAAATGGAGAAAGAAATTCTCAAAGATTTGTCCCAGAGGACAATATACCTAGAATACCAATTTCCACCCATGGAATTTGGCTAAATCTAGACAAAGCTCTAGACAAGAAAAAAACTCTTGACCAATGGGTTGATAGCCTGATGATGGCTTCTACTCTAACCCTTGGAAAATTTGAAGCACCAGATCTTTAGGTGTACTATGAAACTACTCTCACCGGAGTAGCAAAGAAATATTATTTCTCTTTCAGAGAGACTGCCAGAGGAAAAGACTGGCTTGAAGAGATAAAAAAATTCGAATCTCCGTATGATTTTGCAGTACCCCTGTACGATCAGTTCTGTGGAGATCTCTCAAATCTGAGCGAAAAGGCTAAAGAAACGGCCAAATCAAATATCTATGCTCCTCAAAATCTGTGACATGAGATATTTTGAAGAATCTTGAATGAATTTCAAGAATATTATTGTACAATTGTGAACTAGAGAATACTAATCTAGTTAATCTGTTGCACAGAAAACTCCCTGAACCATGGAGAACAGCTGTGAGAGAAAGCATAGCTGAAAACCAATCGAAGATTTTCAGTTGGAGGATTGCTGACAGAATCCGGCAATTACTAAAAGAGCAATGCAAAGCCAATCTTAGAGCTAAGATGGCCAAAACAACTCAAAAGAGTTGAAAATTTCTGTTATGGAATACTGGATATGCCGACCAACTGGGATGTCATGAATCCAAGTTCCACAGAAGAGAAAGAAAATTATTACTCTAAAAATTTCAGAAAGAGTAATAAGAAAAAGGATTGGAAATTCAAAGAAGTTCCAATTACAAGAAACAACAGGATGAAAATCCTAAAAAGAAATTTTTCAAGAAAAGAAGAATACTCATCAGCATAAACAACCAAGCAAGAAGCTTGCAGATGTTGGTTATGTAAAGCTGAAGGGCACTATGCCAACGAATGCCGGAAAAGGTAAATGATCTACTAATCTCTCTTTGACGAATATGAGCATATAGTAGAATCAACAAATATGAAAGGTACGAAATAGCCTATTCTGATGATGAAGATGACAATATGTCAGTTTACTCTGCTGGTCTGAAGAAGAAGAATCATCTGACTCTAGAACAGATTCTGAAGTAGAGTACTTCGAATCAAGGCAGATGAATGTTTTGAAAATCAAAAACTGGGAAGAAAGTAAGACATAATCATTAATGTCTTCTTTTCAGGTAACCCTGGTACATTCATTTGTGACTACTGTCTATGTCACGAAAAGAATGGTCTCCCTATGTTCTGTGAAGAGTCAAAAATGATTTATCACAAAGAATGCTTCATAGCTGAAGCAAGAAGAAAAACCAAGAATGGCCTTGTCAGCTAATTGGTAGAACAAGAATATGAAGAATACTTCTCTGAACAAAAAAAGATGAAGGTTGAAATCTTGTTCCAAGAAATTATGGAACCATCTTCCTAAAAAATAAAGGAAGAAATCATCGATGAAGAAAAATCGATGAAAATGAAAATTTTGAACTGGTTGAACCACCAGAAATTGTTTCAGAAGAATGCAAACCATTCATTCCAAAGGAACAAGCTCAAGAAAATGAGCTTCAACAATCGAAAGTCATCTCTACTAGTAGATGCAGCAACTACATAGAGATTAGACTAAATTTCCCTGATCACAAAAAATATCATCTACATGCCTTTGTAGATAATGGATCAGGATTCACTGTTGCAAAGAGATTTGCAATTCCAGAAGAACTTTGGAAAGAAGAAAAGAAAAAAACAGCTACTGGTGTCACATTTGACTGAAGTCACCTCACCATGAATAAAGTAGCAAAAATGTTCATATCACCATTGGTGGAGGAACATTTATCATCCACAATGTTTGGCAATCTGAAGGCCAAGGCTCAGATTTTTGTTGGGAAATGATTTTATTCTCCAACAGAGATTTATTCAAGATGAAGAAGCAATAGGATCCAGAAAAGGAGAACGGGTGTTCTGGGCAGACCGACTTACACAAGCAAAAAGTGTAGTAGGTCCTGGTTTTACCACTCAGTATCAGAGATCGCAACAGAATAGTGGTGATCTTACCCCCTACAAACCCAAATTCGAGCCTATACTCCAAATCAAGCAACTAGAAGAATTACTTGTTGAAGAATTTTCTGAAAAAGAAGAACAAGAAACTAGTGAAGATGAAGAAACTAGTTTCATCCATGAGCATAACCTCAAGCACTTTCAGAATAAGCTTGAGTCTCAGAAATTCCCACTCTTGATAAAATCAAGAAACTACTCGAACAGAATATCGATGTAGACCTTCAGAAGTTTTGGGAAAAAGACCCAGTGGTCTGTGAATTGAGATTGCCTGACATGAATGCTATCTGTCATGTCAAAGCCATTCCTCAGTACAAAGAGGAAGATAAAAAAGAATTCAGAAAAGATATTGAAGATCTCCTGAACAAGAGATTAATTCAACCTTCCACTAGCCCTCATCATGCTCCAGCATTCTACGTGAGAAATCATGCAGAAAACCTCAGAGGAAAAGCTAGAATGGCAATTGATTACAGAGATGTCAACAAGAAGACTGTCAAAGACGGCTATCAAATTGCTCAAGTAAGAGTACTGATCAACCATCTCAGAGGAGCTAAAGTCTTTTCGAAATTCTATGCAAAGTCGGGTTTCTGGCAAGTCAAGATGCATCCTGAGAGTGTGCCTCTCACTGCATTCGGAACACCACAAGGCCATTACGAATGGTTAGTAATGCCTTTTGGTCTAAAACAAGCTCCCTCAATCTTCCAAAGAAAGATGGACAACATTTTCAAACATGTTGCGGAGTTCTGCGTCGTCTACATAGATGACATCCTTGTCTTCTTCAAAAACAGAGAAGAACACATGAAACACCTCCATGAGGTTGTAAAGCTGATAGTTCAGCATGGAATTATCCTAGGTGAAAAGAAAATCTTCTTTATCCTCGATGAAGTTGATTTCCTAGGAATAAATATCAAGAATGGAGTAATAAAACTCCAACCTCATATTCTTGAGAAGATCTGGAAATTCCCAGATAGAATTCCTGATGCTAAGAGTCTAGAAAGATTCCTTGGTGTCATAAATTATGGGAGAGATTTCATTCCCAAAATCTCAGGGTTAACAGCAATGTTATCTCCTAAGACGAGTTCCAAAAGAAAATGGAACTTCACAGAAGATGATGAAAAAATTGTGAAGCAGATAAAAAATCTCTGCAAAAACCTTCCTCCTCTACAACAACCAGAGGAAAATGATGAAATTATTCTCCAAACAGATGCGAGTAATAATTACTGGTCCGGTGTTGTTCTGGCAAAAACTTCTGGAACTAACATTGAAAATATCTGTAAATTTTGTAGCGGCAAGTTCAGCCCTGCAGAACTGAATTATCCCACAGGGGAAAACGAAATTTTGGCTGTTAAGAAAACAATTTTAAATTCTCCAGCTTTTCTTGGAAAACCCTTTACTGTCCGCACCGATTGTGCTACAGTAAAGAATTTCAAAAATTTCAAACTTGATAAAGCTGCTGTTGCAGGAAGACTAGCAAATTGGAAATTATTTCTTAACCAATATGATTATGTTGTTGAATTAATTGCAGGAAACAAGAACTATCTTCCAGACGCCTTGACCAGAGAATTGGCAATGTTCAGCCAAAAAGACGACGACGAAGGTCGTAATCCCAGAAGCAGAAGAACTGGGAAAGAACATGAACCTGAAGAGGATCCCATGGAAACCAAAGAAAAACTCCTCAAAAGGTTTCTGCTAAGTCCTAAAGGACCAGCCACAACTGATCAATCCTAGGGTAAAGGATTGGCTAGCCCGTCTCAAATGGCAGACGGTAAAGGCTCATCAAGACGGTTGAAGGCTGTTGCTTTGCCAAAAAGCAAACCTACTCCAACTGGAGTAATAAATGTTTTTAATTATGAACTTCAAACATTCGATACTCCTACGTTTAGAACTGGCAGGAGACTAGCCTACCACCAGAAAGTAATTCTGGATAATCTCCTGTTTTCTTTTAAGGAAAGGAGTAGTGGTTTGATGTTTCCAGCACTCTTTGCACTTGCTGAGGAACTCTATGAAAATGGTAGACCACAGTTTGAAGAAATTCATACACAGCAGAGTGTTGTAAGAAAAGAAAAAATTCACTTCCTTGAAAGCCCAGAAAGTGCTAGGGTCCCTATCATGGCACTTAATGAATAAGACTGGCATGAATTTCATAGTCTGATAGGAAGTCATAATTCTGAAGACCGAGTTCCTCCAACTCTCTTTATCATTGCAGGACCATATGTTGGAAGATATTTAATCAATGTTCAAAGTGAGCATCCTCAAGAACACAAGCTTTGGCTTGTTGAAAATGGTTTTGTCCATAATCTGCGAACTAAGACAAATGATGATCTTAAAGGCTTGCCTCCCATCATCGTCAACACAATCAAAAATATTAGAAAAAATGACTGCATGCTTCGTCTGAAGTTCAGATCTACGCCTCCAGAATGGATTTAGAAGGCAAACGGTAAGGTTGAGTATATTTCTCCATATTATTATGTGAGGATTATTCAAAAGAAATATCTGCAGCCTACATGTGTTGGTTACAATGGCCAGCCAAACTCATGCATCCTATGGATGAAAGCCATGACTCTGGAATATATCAAAAAGATCATCTCTGAGGATATCAACAATACCTTCCTGGCAGTAGGAGAAAAGACTATTGTTACTACTTACGATCATTCTAACGTAGTCAACAGTGACCTGTTCCTATCTCTCACCAGAAAAGAGATAGATTCGACACTGGCATGCTTACAATGGGTGGAAAGACTTGAAACAGACAACCACTACAAGATGTATGTTGATACAGATGTCGAAGATAATGCAACGACTGCTCGTATGGCCCAGGCAGACAACAACTCGTTTGTCCTTGGTCACAATTCAGAAACAGACGAGAACAGGTGAAGCAGCAGGCGTAGAAAGCACCAAAAGAACTTTTGGACTTTTCCCAAAAGTTGCTTTTGCTTTACATAAAGATAGGTGAAAAACATTTTACCTAAGGAATCTGCTTTTCCCCGTCCGACCCTCCACCAGCAAGAGCACTCAGGAAAGCAGGAAATCACGGAGTCGTTCTGTACATTTAGCTGTTTTCAGTTGTAATTTGAGTTCCGCTCCCTATATAAGGAGCTTTAGCTTCCCTTAGAAGGCATTCGAAAATTGGCTTAGCAGTTCTAGATTCAAAAATTTCCAGATCAATTCTAGATTCGAAAAACTTCTAGATCAGTTCTAGAAAAGAAAAAGAAAGCCATAGTAGCAGTGTGCTCTTCCCTCCTGACTAGTGAGAAGTAGTGTGCTTTCATTTCAAGTAAGTATTGTAAACATTCTTATGGATAGCTAAACAGCTTCTTAGCTGTTTACCTGAGAATGAGGCTTTGAATTCTTAGCTTGTAATTATGTTTATATGAACAAGTTCAGTGTGTTCACCCACTTCAGCAAGTTTTAAATTCACAAGTTAGTTTCTGTTATCATGTTCGGCCAGTATCTTATACTATCTTTAAAGTTCAGATTTCTTGGTTTTTAGAAAAATTTGCCTCAGCTTAGGATAAAAACAAGCAGCAGTGATTCCGCCTGTTAAAGTAACCGTTTGGCAGGAAGCCGTTAGGTGAAAAACTTGGGCATGTTGAATGCTAGTTTTGTTTTTCTCAGAAGTTAGAACAGGGTATTTCTAAGAAAAAGTGAGTTTTGGACCCAAAAGTCAGCATAGGATACACTAGGCACTACTTTAGAAATGACTACCCTTATGAGTCTTTTCCCCTAAAAGTTGTGTAAATGGGCAAAATACAAGGATGATGGATTGATTGGGCAAAATACCATGAGTTTTTGGGCAAACGGGCACAACCCCTTAATTTTATCGTTCTATCAATCAATTAGTCATCTAAAGTTGTTGCGCTTCAGTGTACTATGTATACTACACAATCCAGAGTATCTTTTACCATATGGCAACACAAAATGTGGATGTCTTTCATATGCATAATTTGTTTTAATTTCAATGGCGTTGAAAACATAAGTGCAACTTCGTAGTGGAAGACAAATGACTGTTTCTGGAACTACATTAATCACTGAAAGCCCTCAACATTGGGTCTCTGATTTGAGTTTCTATAAGGAAACGATTCCAATCTAGTTTGAAGTATCTCAAATTCCTCATCAACTGGATTCAAGAAATTCGGCAAATTCACTAGTATCTATGAGATTGCCAGCCTATAGTAAGAATACAGATCCTAACCGTATAGGCCTACCCTAAAACTGATGTTTGAACATTTCTCCTTCTGATTATATTTGGCAAAATTGATAATCTGCTTTATAACCAGAAAATGTTCTGTCGGACGAAATCGCAGCTACCATTCTTCCGGAGTCCAGATCAAGTAAATGGGTTCTTCTCACTCTCCGACATGCACTGCATCTCGATAAAAAGGATATCTCTACATGCACTGCATCTCGACATGCACTCCATAAAAAGGATATCTCTACATGCACTGCATCTCGATATGAACTCAATGAAGATCCAGTAGGAGGCCACCAGTGTTCCAGTCATCAGAAGGCTAACAGCGTAAACCTGCCAATCCACCAAGGGTGGAACAGACTTCCTGGCAATAACAATAACAATAATAGTTAGAATCATAGTTGACAATTACAAAACTATTCCCAAGCCGGTTACCATGATTCTGAAGCAATTACATCTCGTATACCAGTCCCACTTAAGATTTTTATACTTTGACACGTGATCATGAAAAGCTACACATAAAATTAATAATAATAAAATAAATAAATCTTCTCAAAAAAAAATTTAAATAAATAAATAAAAACAGCCAAATAAAATGAGATGGTATAGCAGCAGGTCTAACCTTTTTTTCGCATGTACATCAAAATTCCAAGAAGGCACTATCAAAAGAAAGTTTAAGTGGACACACTATCACAATCAAGTTTTAACTTCACTTCATCAAGGTCTGACCACCACGATTCACTACTTGTGCATTAGGAAAAACAAGTTTCAGTTCCTGTAGCAAGTGTCATTTGGAAAAGAAAAAGAAAAAGAAAACGTTAATAATCGAAAACTGCATTGCATGATTCCTGCATGAAAAGGATGCCAAAATTACATCTAGATGACTAATTTATATGATATGCAAAGAAAAAAGGGGGTAGGCCAACCTTTGTGAATTGTATTAGTGGAGCACTTGGATCCCGGGAAGTAGTTAGCAAAATTTTGGGATCTCTTTCTGATGATTTGGCATACTCATCATCGATATGTGTCCTTGGGACTAGATGTTAGAAAATGCATGAAGAATCAACAGCATGATAAAATATAAAACGAAAAATCGAATGACAATTACATGTAGAAGTATTTTTCAAATATTTATCAACTGCATGTTAAAGAAGCAATTTAAAAATTTTCAAGCCCACAATAGTAGTAACCGTTCTACTTTCTGTTAAGTCTACGGATTTTAAATTTAAATTATGATCCTGAGTCTTGTACATGTTAAATTGCAATCCCCACCAGCTTTATGAAATAAAATTGGGTTTTCTTGAAGGCTTGGAGCTATGGTTTCTCTTCTCCTACCCTATTCTCTGTTTTCTCCTCTCTTTGCTCTCTATTCCCTAATTTCTCTAAAACCCCAGCAGCTAAAACCTTCTCTTTCTTCTCAAATAACCTATTTCTTAAAGATTCTAAAACTTTCTAGACCACCCTTGCTTTGTCCTACAGCAGAAACTCAACTACTTCAAAAATGACTCGGTAACTCTAAGGGGCACCTACATGGTCTCGATTTCTCTATACTCAAATTTTACTGAAGATCCTCGAAATGGTCCTATTTTTAGCTAACCTCATCTATTAATCTTGACTTCTTATACAAAGTAGCACTACAGCTGACATCAGAGCTTTCCAGAATTCAGATTTTATACAGCAACCGACAATCAACTCATATACACACGTACAACTTAAAACATCTATTCCACAGTACCTCTACGACAACTTGATAGTTCTTTGTCTCAAATCCAATTTCACCTTAACTTCTGAATCTGCAGTGAATATTGGATTAAATACTGCTTACTCCCTATACCTATAGGGTTTCATCGTTTCAGTTTCACCTAAAGTCCCTGAACTCTCAATTTCCTCTAAATTCGTCCCTGCCGTCAAGCCTCCGTCCAAGACTCCGTTATCTCGCTGACGTGGTAGTTATTTCCATGCTAAAAGTCTATTATACCCTCACTTACTCTTTTTTTTTTAATTAATTTTTTTCTCTCTCTCTTTTTTGTTTTTACCTCTTCCTCTTCCACATCTCTCCTCCCCTCTGTTTATCTCAGTCTATTATCCGGAAGCTCTCATCCTCCGGCATCTTTCTCGCTGGACTGAGAATGTGCATACCCATGACCAGAATCATCCGAAAATTACCATAACAACAAACAAACCACTGATCAACTCCAATCAACACCATTGGGATCAGAGATAATATCATAAATCCAACCTAATCACAGATTCACTACTCAGTTCAATATTGATTAAACCAAAACAGATCATAGTCTTAACAAATCAAGAATCAGTTAAACTTGATAATTCAACAATTCATATACAATTCCACATTCACGCACAGCAAAATTCACAACCAGAACCATTTTTTTTGGCAAATCCAGTTACCAAAAAAAAAAAAAAAAGCCAAGATCTAACCTAATCAGACGGGGGAACTAAGCAACACCAAGCCTCAATTACTACCGGACCCATCTTCTTCAAAGAAGATTTAAACATCAATTGCATTTATTTCATACAAAACACATCATCCCCGAATAGAGAAATCCAAGTAAAAGATATACCATCATAGGTAGTGCCACACTGCAAGCAAACTTTGCCCCCCTCCTTGACATCATCATCGAAACAAGCCCTGCAGAAATTTAAAGGGACCCAAGTGAGCGATCTCTCTGAATTTAGAGACCCATAAACACCAAATGGCCCAAGTGAGCAAAATCTGTAGCAAATGGAGCTCAAAGCATCAATCTTTTACCCAATGTCTCCAAACCAGTGGTTGATCCGTACTCGATCAGAACCATACCAGACCAGTCGCCGAGCTGCAAACCCGATGCTCAAAGACCACACCACGTCTTCTCCTGTCGTCGTTCCTCTATGCAGACCACCGGCGCTCTGACCATCGATGTTCAACCCAAATTCCCATCGTACCAAATCAGACCCGCTTCTCCAGATCAGACCCGGCTTTTGCTGCGCCTATGCTGACCCGCCAGATCGAATCTTCTGACATCGACAACTGCTGACATCGTTTCATACCGGAAAACCAAGAGTCGGCGAAAGTTGAAGAAGTAGAAGATGGAGAAGAAGACAGCGAGGGATTCATTTTAAAGTTGCAGATTGAATACCATCGAGGGCATTGTCGAGCAGGCGGCCTTGTCGTCGTCTTCGAGAAGCTGAAGCTGAGACTCCAAAGCCTTCTTCTTGAACTTGATGCAGCCGATTTTCAGCCGAGTGAAGAGGTCCCAGATAAAGAGGCTGAGAATCTCTTTATCCGACCCGGAACTCAGATGTGACAAAACGATGGAGGGACGCGGCGGATCTGAGCAGCCGTTGACCTTGGAGGGATTGGTGTTGTCTTTGACCTTGAAGAGGACGATGTGCTTGACGACGGGGAATGACGACATGGTGATTGTGGCAAATTTGGGGATGCGGGTTTTGGGTAAAGAGAGGTGGTGGTGGTGTTTGGGAGGTGAGAGAGAGCGAGAGAATGGAAGAGGGAGTGGCCTTGAGACACAGAGTCGCCGTCATGTCTAGAGAGAGAAATGAAATTGGGGATTTTGAGTAGGTGAGGAAAAAGAGAAATGAAATCTGGGTGATGGAGGGCACCTCCGATACTAGATTGGGCCTCTGTTAGAAGAGGATGTAATGAGGAAAAAAAACAAAAAACAGAGAGAATTTTTTTTTTAAAATAAAAAAAAAAGATTTTTTTTTAAGTGAGGGTAAAATAGACATTTTGAAATAAAATGGGTGCCACGTCAGCAAATTAACAGGGACTGAAATGATGAAACCCTATAAATATAGAGAGTAAACAGTAATTAACTATTCAACAGCCTAAGGCCAGCGGCTTAATTATTCCAACACTCGTCCAAAATCACCCAAACTTAACGAATCATTCTTCTGACATTCTTTTTAAATTCCTTCTCTGAATCAACAGAAGCATCAAAGATAACAACATCTTCCTTCCTCAGTACTTGAACTTAAACTAGATCAACAAACTTGAATAAAATTACCTCCATCACCGCAAATGGTCAATTTTCCAAGCATATTTACCAACAAAAACTAACAAACTGGTGCAATCCACAACTTCTACTTACCAACAAACCCCAAAAAATTACTGCAATTTCAAGTCAATGCCATCTGATAGATAAAAATTTTCAGGCTTTTTTAACAGAAATTGCATTCCCATAGAGTCATACATACCAGCAGTGTTTTACACTACAAAAGAAGTCAAAATCCTTATTGGCAGCACGCACGCAAAAGTAGAGTCCCTATCTCACAACAGTATAAATAAACCATCACTTTTAATCCCTCAGACGACTTGAGAAGCAAATCCCAGATTACACAAGACGATTTTTCTTGATATTACAAAACTACTTAGGAGCACCATTCTCTTCAAGAGGATCGTAAAAGTCATCACCACTTTCTTCCAGGACAGATGGATCCAAAGCTACTCGACCACGAAGGCGGTCTCTGCAATACTTCTCCCTCTCTTCAACGGTCTTTGGTTTTTCTTTCAGAGTACCAGTACCAGGAGAATCGCCAACATGTGCCATCTGAACGAGGCGTGACAGGGCATCAATAGTACCAGCCTCATGAGGAACAACCTTGAAACGACGACGCACAGCAGGTGGGCTTTTCATCTTGCTTCCGTCGCAGTTGAGGCCGTGGTCCACCGAAGATTGGCCTTCGTCCACCGGCGCAGGGTGGTTCATGGCTCGCAGAGAGTACTTCGAAATTGGGGATTTAGGTTTTCGCAGTATATTCGTTTGAGACGAACCGCTTCGTTTTCTTTTATACACACACTTATTAAAAACAAAAATTAAAAAAAAAAAACGTAAAGGATTTTTGTCAATTTACTCCATTTTTAAAGAATTTTTTTCTCACTTTATATCAATTAAATTTTTTTAAATTCTCTCATATCCAAAACACTCTAAAACAAAACTAACAAGTCGTAGGATTTCATAGATAATTTGACTATAAGCTTATAGCATCCCTAGCCTTATTATTATTAATATTATAATCTAAGGGTCCGTTTGGATTAGAAATTTTGAATTTGATTTGAATTTCAAATTTGAAGATTTTAAATACTTGAATTTCAAATCTAAAAACTTAAAATTTCCTTGTTTGGAAATTGTAATTGATGAATAGATTTGAATCAAAGATTTCCTTCTTTACAAGCTTTTGTTCTTCTTAAAATCACACCGACGAATAATTTCCAAACTGATCCATTGTGTCTTTTGAAGAGAGATGATCAATGGTCTACCATAGATTCAAACCCATCTGAAGGAAGAGATTGAAAGCTTGAGCAACTAGGAGAGAAAGCCGTCAGAAGAGGAGAGAGAGAGAAAGCCGTCAGGAGAGGAGAGAGAAAGTCGATGAGGAGGGGGAGAGAGAGAGAGAGAGAGGTCATGAGATGAGAGAGAAAACCGATGAGGAGGAGAGAGAGCAAGTCGTCAGGAGATGAGAGGGAAAGTCATAAAGAGAGAGAGACAGAAAGTTGATGAGGATGAGAGGAGAGTCAGAGACGTTTGTTTTCTGCCATGAGACTGAGAGAGAGAGATGATTTCAAATAACTACCTCTCCATAGTAATTTCAAATTCTTAAAGAAATTCGGGTGTGGATTTTAAGGAGCAGATTTTAAATCCAACTTCACCTCAAAATAGAAAGCCAAACAAGCAGATTTGGAATTGGGGGTTTCAAATCCAAATCCACACTCCCAAATCCCTATATCCAAACGGGCCCTAAGGGTTTTTGTCTATTTACCCCATTTTTAGAGATTTTTTTCCCACTTACCCCATTAAGTTTTTTTAATTCCCTCTTACCCAAAACAACACTCCAAGGAGCTCTTCCCTAATAACCCATTAAGATTTTTTTTTTGTTTTTTAATTTTTTTTTAATACTATTTTACCCTCACCCCTTTGAAACTTAGAGAGAAAGAGAGAGACCATAGGATACTACGCCGGAGCCCGGTCACCGGCCGCAGGAATCCGGCAAACTTTCTCCGGAGTCCGGTCACCAGTTTCCGCCTGCCGAAATTTTCTGAAAACCTCGCTGGAGGTCCTCAAAGAGGTCGCCGGAAAGGTTTATTTCCCCAATAGACGTCTATTGCCCCCCAATAGAACTTTCGGTAGTCGGAATGAAAACTAATTTTCCTAAAATTAGACAAATAAAACTTTGATTAAAGAAAAAAACGAAGAGATTATATCAATTTAAAGACGTCTATTGCCCTCCAATAAACTTCCATTGTCCCCCAGTAAACATTCAATTTTTTTTTTTCCTTTCCTTCTATCCCATTACTTAAAAAAAAAAAAAAACGAAATTGATCTAGGCACCTAATCATCGTTCTCCTCCGCCACTGGCACCAGAGAACTTTGGTCCAGCGCCGGAGAACCCCGGAGAATCTTGGTCCAGTGACGAAGAGAGTTGGTCGAGCACCGGAGGGGCTGGATTAAGCGCCAGAGGGCCTACGTCGAACGCCAGATGAGCTGGGTCGAACGCCAGATGTCGGAAGGGCTGGGTCTAGCCCCGAAGGGGCTAGGAGAACGTGGCAAGGCCTGGGTGGAGCGCCGGAGGGATTGGAATGTTGCTGGAGTCGGAGGTCAGTCGGGTGGAGAGAGAGAGAGAGAGATGAGAGAGGATTAGTCAGTGGCACTGTGTAATTCATTAATTAAGCTGAGGGCGGAATAATCATTTCTCTTTAAATTGAGTTAGTGGGAATAAAAATCTGTTGTTGGGGTAAGTGTGATAACTTTTACTCATTTTTGTGCTTTTGGTCAAGGACCTATAATCTAAAGCCGAATGACCTTGACCGTTCATTCAACTGTTCACAATGGTGAGAAATGACGGTATTGCCCTCGGTTTTGTCTGAATTACCATGCTGCCATTTCCCCTCAATATATAAGCAAAATCCCTAATTTTGTGTGTCTTATGGAAGACTCTATCAAGATCAACATTCACTGTTTCGCAGCATCAAACGCAGCCATCAACATCAACAACAAAATTGATATTTCTTCTGTTCATCCCTGTTCATTCAACTGTTCATAAGTGAAGTGGCGGGTTTGCCCTTCGGAACGCTTTGTTGCCAATTGTTATTACTGAGAGCTTCTATTTTAGAGAGAGAGACTGTGAGAGGAAAGAAGAAGTGATTGATCTTTGTTGTAGCAGAGAGAGAGAAGTGATTGATCTGGATTTGTTTCAGAAGAGGTATCTGAGTCTGAGTTTGTTTTGGGTCGCAATTTTTTTTTTTTTAAATTATTTTTATTTTTATTTTTATCTCTCATCACTGTTGTTGGGTTGTGAATGATGATGGGCCATACGATCTTTGATTGATTGTACTTTTACCTTTTCCTAATTGGGGCTTTTGGATTTTTTTTTTCTCCGATTCTTCTCAAACGGAAAATGAAGGGAGCCTTTTCGATAAAATTTGAGAACCCCAGAACCAAAACGTACGTGATTTGTTGATTTCAGAAATCGGGAATTGAATTTTGTTGAGTTTGGGTTGTAATTTTAGGGCCTTAATTTTGTTTGATTAGCTTTTGAGGGTTACGGTTATTGAATTGGGGGTTTCCTTGGGTGATTGAATTTCATTCTCCAATTTCATAATTTATGTCAAGAACCTTATCTCCAAAAACCCATATATATTAAATTTGTACCATATAGGGTTAAAGGTCCAAAAATTCTATCACGTTTCAAATATTCAATTTCATTGGAATTGCCTCTTTCCAATTTGGTCAATAGTATACTTTGTCGACATTCATAATGAAACGTGGTATAGCATACATACAGCCTTTAGTGGTTTTTGGTGGTTACCATATGTAAATTATCATCGATGATCAACAATCATAGATCCTACACATTCATATCTGCATGCATTAGCTATAATAAGCTTATTGATATTGGATATCCATGCCACTTCTGAGGCATACGTTGTCACTTCTAGGATAATCATCTCTCATAGATGAATTATGTAGAACGTCGATCATTTTACTTATAATCTCATGTAGAGCACTATAGGGCATGTATGATCTTCCCTTTTTGGGAGCTTAAAACTTTAGACCTGGTGGATATAATCCACAAATTTACTTCGTTATTCAAATGACAGTAGTCTTTCCTCCCCTTAACGGCGGGAAGATTGTCTTATTATGACCATGTGAAAAAAATGCGTTTAAGGATCTATTACTTTTTTTGGAGTGAAGATGTTCAATGGCTAGTGGCAAACCCACAAGTTTTAGGTCAAAAACATTTAGTTTATGAGCATCAACCATATTGATGTATTGTATTACCAAGATATCATTCACTAATGGCATACTTACAACCTTTGTATGTGTAGCCATATTAGGAACTTTGACGTTGTTTAATGACATTCTCTTCAGGAGAACCATGTCACTTGGATAGACATGCATCCCACAGATCAAATGGGGTCTAGATCATTTATGTTAATATGATTGGTCTTAGTGACTTTAACCCAAGTAGATGCCTTTGCATTTAGCAAATAATTTTGTCACTACCTTTTATTAAATCACTAGCTCAGATATTTCCCCAAATCAAAATGAGACAATGGATAAATATCTCACACCAATTCATGTCGCTCTTTAGGAACAATATTTCTCCCCCTCATGGCAGGAGGATAGTCTCATTAAAGTGACAAATCACAAATATGCAGTAGATAAACAATTTGCCTGTGAGGTTAGTAGCCATCAAAACTTGTAAGTGATTTCATGCAACATGGTAGACAAAGATGACATAACCGGTCAGGCTAAAATAATGTATTTTGTTCAATGAACTGCTAGTTCATAGCATTATATGCTTCAATTTACTGTAGAAACTTGACACAGTACATATAAATATAACAAAAAGTTTTCCCTAAAATTTTAGTGATTACTGTAAATTTAGAAAATTTTGTTTTCTCTTTCAACACTATCCCTAACATGGGGATAGGTATAGGAAATCTGTTAGAGCGAAAAAAGTTTATTTTTCCTAAAGTAATGAAAAATTAAAATATAGAGAAGTTGTTGGAGTTGTTCCAGCAATGATTAATAAATTTCTCCATTTTGTCTTAATTATTTTTTTTGACAAGTTTCATAAGATTCCTTTAAGTGCAAGATCTTCATTCAACATAAAAAGGGAAAAAAATATGGGAGTCTAAATTTAGGAAACGAAAACTATTTTCATTCAGTAGCTTTCGAGCTGTGTTCTGGCAGTTGTAGGCTGAATCTGACCTTGCCGCAAGTATTGAAATTTAGCTCCATTTGATGATGAACCTATTGGTGTAAACTTCTTTGCTCCAAATCAGGGTTAAGATGAAGGCGTTTGGCCCTCTTTTTTCACTCGTTAAGTAGAGCTCGACTTTAGAAACATATTGATATGAATCTTATTGACATTGGTAGACATTTAGTATTGATCAGGATTTTTCTAATTTTTTGTTTGTAAATTGTGAGAATCTGCGTTGGATTGACATCAATTTTCGTTAGGTTGTTAAAGTTGTCGAGTTAACGTGACCTATGAAGTTTGAACTCATTTAGATGTAAATTCGAGCTTTCGATATAGTTACAAGTTTCAGCTTTGTTATTGTTAATTTATTTTGACTCTCAAAATTAGTTATTAATAATAGTGTTTTGTTTAGGACCACATGTAGACCTAGCTCGAGGAGGAAATTCGACGGACGACTGTCATACCCGTATTTTTGTAAGTGGACGTTTGCTTTTAAATCTATGCATGCAGTACAATAATTCGAATATTGATTTATCGTATCAATTTATATTATGATATTTGAGGATTGTTGATTTATAGGAATTATACTAAGTTATGTTTTCGATGACATGGTGATGATTTACGAAGTTGTTTAAGTTGATATTGATTTTCTTTTATGAAACCTTTTATTAATTCATCGAGTATTTGAACTTTGAGTTATTGAGATATTCTTTCAGAAAGATGAAAATATGAATGTTATGAGTACTTTATGGATATTTCAGAAAGATGAAGATATGAATTTTATGAGTACTTTATGGATAGGAGGTAAATTATGTTATCATATGCATGCATTACTTGGTAGGCTATACCCTCCAGGTAATAGTCTAGTTGGCAGTACCCTCCAAACAATATTCTGGTCTACAGTATCCTCCAGATGGCATAAGATGGTTAGTCAGTAGTACCCTCTAGCCATCGCCTCCTAGTATTTCAGTCAGCAGTACCCTCTAGCCATCGCCTCCTAGTATTTCAGTCAGCAGTACCCTCTGATGTATCGTCTAGTTGGCAGTACTCTCCAGATGGCATGAGATGACTAGTCGGCAGTACACTCTAGTTATCACCTAGTTTATCATGTGATGATTTGAAATGGTTTTCAGATGCCCATATCAATTAACAATTAAAAATATTTTTCTTGAACTCGTATTGCATGCTTGGTTTTTATATGAAAGTAAAGTTGGGAAGCATTAAATTTCTTTGTTTACTTTTTGGTGATTATCGATTTTTTGTCCACCACTTCCACATTTTGTTGTAAGTTACCAGTTTAACCTACTTGTACCTTATTCCAAGTTCTAGACTAGATTGCTCCGGTTACCAAATTTCAATTGTATTAATAATTGAGATTCGAGACCAGTGTTTAAGATATTCCTTTATATTACTTGGTGGGAGTTGAAACTTTGAGGAGAGCATGTAGGCTCACTGGAGTTGGAGTTGTGTTTAACAATGATAGAAGTGTTTATTTGTTCTCACAGGGTTGAGAAACCCATTTTAGGGGTAATTCTATCAAATTTTTTGTAGAATTCGAGGTGGCAAGTGCAGTTAATTATGCCTAAAAGTTATGAATTTTTTTTTGTTCACAAGGATGCCCGAAGTCAAAGGGCAAAAACCTAAATCACAATTAATCTTGACTTAGACAAGCCCAATAGATCAGCTTCCAAAAGAGGCATGACATCAGCAGGAGGGGAGTTAATTATGCCTAAAAGTTATGAATTTATAGCTTCATAATTTAAGATAGGGGAGTCAAATTCTTACTCCTAATTTTACAATCCACACTATGTTTTCTTTTCTACTAACTTAAGTTTTGTCTTTAGTACTTCAACTTTGTCTTTTTCTAAGAGTTTCAACTAAAAAGGAAAGAACAAGTGTGGATTGCAAATTAGGGAGTGAGAATTTCATTCTCATTAATATACTGTGAATTGTGTAATACGTATGAAATTCTTGATTGGTCTGATTGAGAAACATGAAATAAGAGTGAAAGAATAAGACATATGGTCGAAAACAAAATGAATGATTGTTGAAAAACATTTAAGTTGAAACTTTAGTATAACCTAAAATATGGCACCGAAGAGTGTTTCCAATGCAAAGATGGAAGGGGGTGACTAGAATGCAATGTGGAGGCAAATGACATATATGAATGCATAATGTTACGATCTATTTGTCAATTCTTTGGCCTAGAATCTACTATCTGTGTACTTTATTGATATAGCTTTGTACGAGAAGCACTACATACAAAATTTCATGTATAATGATAAATTTTTATGTATCCAGTAGATTATGAACCATCTTACATGCTCATATTGAAATATAATGTTTTGAATCTTGATGCAGTGGCATTATGATCTAGTGGAATTGAGTAAAGCATGCTGAGACAATATTGAGTCAAACAATCACAACTCAATTCGCAAGTAAAATCCATGGGTCTAGTCGTCTGATTCAAATCAAAGAAAAATATATGATTCGCATCCTAAAGTTCATGAATGAAGATGTTAATAAAATTGAATTTGATGTTGTAAAATTGAAGTAGAAAATGCAGGACTACGAGCAAACCCGAGTTGTTGATCAATTAAAGATAGATTATTTGATTAGTATTTACTACTTAGTAGTTATAATTCTAGAACTTTAAGATCTGGTACAAAAAGTTTGTTTTTTTTAATTAGAGGATCTATGCCTTATATTATTATTATTATTATTATTGTTATATTATGTTGATGTAATGATACTGAATTCCAGAAGTGTCATGGCATTTGTTGAGGCTGTGGTTTTTTTTTTTATCATAGCTTGGATACCTGAGATGGGGTATTGACGGTGTTGATGGCGTCGGGGGGAACTGAGGCCGTGTTGGATGACCTGGTGGCGTCAAAAGTTGTCGGAGATGGGTCGTCCGACCAGTCTGAGGTGCTGTAGGTGGTCAGAGGATATTGGGCCTGGGTCAGGGCTGGAGTTTGTTGTGGGTCTGGTTAAGGGGTTTGTGGAGCTTGGGCTGGTTGTAGCTGATGCTGGGCTAGATGGGTCTACATTTGGGGGGTTAGCCTCGCCTGATGATGGGCCTGAGGAAGCTAACTACCCAAGAGTGTTAGGGGTGCGCAAATCGTACCATGAGCGGAGTATGGAGAAGCGGCTAAAGCCTAGCTTGGCGGTGATACCTCTAGAATTTTATCTTGGAGAATTGGTGGACATTCCGGTTACTGCTAGGAAGACTCCAAAAAAGAAGGGTCGCCTTAGGGGTCACAGGAACAAGCCCAAGGTTCATGATGGAGAATTGGAAAGCAGGAGGACCAACTTGAGGCCAAGGTTGTTGGATGCGGAAGACCCTGAGGCAGGTACTAACTCCGACCCCAAGGGGAAGGAGCAAGTACTTGTTTAGGGTTCAACAAAAACAAGACATTCTTAACTCAAGCCTTTGCAGTAGGGGTAATTTCTATATGTCTTTCTAAGACGTTTCTAGTGATATTTGTACCACAATTGCATGCCTGATAGATTAGACTAGATAAATATTTTTCCTTAGAGGGCGAGATTATTCTTGCGTAGAGGGCGAGATTATTCTTGCGAGATTATTATTGTTCAGCAAGCTTTCCTTTATATCTTAATGAGTTTAGTTGTGACTTAGATAGGTTATCCAGTTTGTCCCGGAACCTTATGTAAGTTCTGTTAGACTCTGGCCAGTTTTCATGGCTTGATTATTAATAAAATCAACCCTATTCAAAAAACAAAAAGATGATCCTGAATTCCAGATCTATGAACTTATGTTAGATCCACTATTTTAATGAAATGATTTTGTCGATTAGGTATGAAATTGAAGCTTCATGTGGCTACTTCTAAAATGTTTGTCTCTATCTCTCAGTTTTACATTAGGTCAATGAATTCCTTTTGTTAAAATTTTTTACTTTATTTTGATTTTGATTTTGCAATTGTCAATCTTTGAATATGTTTCTTCATTTTGATTTTGTAATTTTCTTAGTATTAACATAGGGGTTTTGTTTGTTTGTTGGGCTAAATACTAGTTACTACCCTGTGGTTTAGGTCCAAAATCAATTCAGTCCTTGGACTTCTAATTTCATCAAAAACACTTCTGCACCTTCAATTTTGATCTAATAGGTCCAATTCATTAATATTCTGTTATGAGTTCAAGTTATAGTTGGATTATTTGTTAAAAAAAACTATTTATTTTATAGGGGCCGTGACCACTTACCCAATTTTAACCTAAAAATTGCCTACTTGCTCCACTAAGAGTTTTTTGACCCCATTTACCCAATCTAACTTCTACTGACATAATTACCCTCATTTTAATCTCTCTCTCTCTCTCTCCCCCTCACCGATTCTCTCTCTCTCTCTCTCTCTCTCTCCCCCTTCCCCCCCCCCAGCCGGACTGCCAGATGCTGAGCCACGACGCCTTCAGCACCATCTTCTCTGAGATCGGTGCCGGCAAGCATGTCCCAGGCGTAATCTTCGCCGAACTCGAGCCCACCATCTTCTTCTCCGAGATCGGTGCCGGCAAGCATATCTCAGGCGTAATCTTCGCCGACCTCGAGCCCACACTCAAAGCCCACCATCTTATTCTCCGAGATCGGTGCCGGCAAGCATGTCCTAGGCGTAATCTTCGCCGACCTCGAGCCCACCGTCAAAGCCCATCGTCCCAGTCCCTGCTGCTCGTGCTGGAAGCACCCGGAGGAGCTGGTCCCGATGTGGGAATTCGGGTCGGGTTTGTTTGATGGTCTACTAGGGGGCAGTAGACACATTATTGGCCCCAGTAGACTTTGATACGAGGGACAGGGATCACTATAGTGTGGTGTTTTGATAAGTTACATGTTGTTTTCTGTGTATTAAAGTCAAATTATCTGTGAATCCTACAAAAAGGTGCATTTTTGGTGGTCTATTGGGAGGCAGTAGAAACATTAGACTTTGTATTGGGGGGCAATAATATGATTACTGGGGGGCAGTAATATGATTATAAATTGATCAATTTTTCCTGTAGTGTATTCATTTTGGTTTTGGGAGTTCATACAATTCACTAGACGTCAATAATATGATTTTTGGGAGGCAATAATATGATTACTGGGGGCAGTAATATGATTATTGGGGGCAATAATAGCCGGATTCTGGAATCCGGTCACCGGTCGTCGGAATCAGGTCACCGTTCGCCGGAGTCCGGTCACCGGTCGCCGGAGTCCGGTCACCGGTCGCCGGAATCCGGTCACCGGTCGCCGAAGTCTGGTCGCCGGAGACTGCGCCGGCCACTAGTCACCGTAGCACAGCAAGGTGGAAGGTGAGTTCTCTCTCTAAGTGAGAAAGAAGGAGAGGGCAAAAAAGTCTCAAAAAAAAAAGAAAAAAGAATTAATTGGGTAAAGGGGAAATAATCCCTTAGAGTGTTTTGAGTAAATGGGGTTAAAAAACAGTTGGTGGAGCAAGTGGGCAATTTTTAGCCTAAAATCGGGTAAATGATCATTTTCCCTATTTTATAATAGGACTCACTCCTAAATTGACTATGCAAGCCACCTCGACACCACATCATAAAACATATGCCATATATGAGCCATGTTAACAAGTTAAATAACTTCAATTATTGGAAAACTAACAAATTGGACCTATTATATTAAAATTTAAAGTGCAGGGGTGTTTTTGATGAAATTAGAAGTTCAGGGACTGAATTTATTTTAGACCCAAACTATAGGGTAGTAATCAGAATTTAGCCCTTGTTTGTTTGTTGGCTATGGGAATCTATCTAACTTGGAATTATAATCCAGACTTAAAACAATTGCTTGTAATCATATCTTAACCATAAAACAAAATGACAGAATTGATAAGAACAACAAACTTTTGGTAAGAACCTAATGGGAGACCACAGATATAGGGAAAAAAAATTTAGTAGGATATGGAGGACCTAATGCCCAAACAAGACCGCCCACCAAATTCAGACAATGAACTTGCAGAAATTGCGAAAAGAGTACTCGATTATTCAGCCTTGATTTGACGCATTAAATGGAGAGAGAGTGAGACGAGATGAGATTATTGAATTAGATCTCGAAGAGATATTCTAGGTCCTTCAATGATGAATGAAAATTTTAAAATATAATTGTCACATGTGATAGGAGCATAAAATGAGACATTTATAATATTAAAACCCTATATTTCGCTAAGATATTACCTTTAACTTGATCAATTTAACTTATTAGGTGTTTTATAGATACATTGTGTTCGTGATGATACTTGAAGAGCTAAATGGAGTCTCAAAGTTCATAAATGACTAAGAAAATAATGGAGAAGAGAAAGTGAGCTAGACATTTTCCTACTCCGGCTAAGAGAAAGTGAGCTAGACAAGAAAGGAGGGGTAGCCGCCTGAGCAAACGAACTCCGAATGAGTTGAAACTTTTCAACTTAATCCTAAGCATCTCAAGGATCATTTGTTATGAAGAGTGACAGAGCTAGTTTTGAGTAGAATGCCTTTAAACAGTCAGTCCAATTTTCTGAAAGATGAAAACTGGAAAACCTGACCTGTACGTATTTCAGAACAATTTACGGCTGAACCACAGTGAATTTAACTCTGAAATTTTACCAGAATGATCTACACTCATGGCGGAACATTTGATATGAAGAAGTCAAAGGCCCATTCTAAAGTCTTAGTGGAGAATTAATTGAAGGAATAAAGGGGCAAAAAGTGACCGAAAACCAGATCAACACCCATCATCTTCATGTTTCCCAACTACATAAGGAAAGCTAAGATGCTTATTTGTTTATAATTGATTACATTGAGGACAATGCAATATTTAAGTGTGGGGGAAGGGATTTATTTATTTTTCTTTTATTTTGAGTCCTATAATATGAAAAGTATAAAAAAATCGAAAAATGTCAAAAAAAAATATAAAAAAAAATATTTGTGTTATCTTTTGTTTTTGTTTCTATTGTATGAATCATATGATGCCCTTTCAACTGTCTAGGGTGAATCTATATCTCTAAAATTATGGCTAAAAGTGGATCACAATATTGAGATGGTTTTAAATGATATTCTTTTGTTAATTGAGATATATGAAAAACGTATGCCTGTGTAGTGGATATGGATTTCGTGACCTTAGTACATAATATGAGCATGTTAAGTCGAGTTTTGATTCATAAAAGCTCATATGAGATATTGAGCCCATGTCCCTTTTTCTTGGAGTGATGAATGAAACATATTCTTATTTTCTTAGCGATGTTTTGATGATCTCATTACTCTTTCATTTGATTGATTGATTGCCATAGATTAAGTTTAATGGACTAGAAAATGCTAGAATTCACTCTTGTGCTTGTTGAGACTTTTATTAATACAGGTCCCTGATTCTGGAAATGATAGAGGCACCCTAGGAATTATCACTATTGCCAAATAAGCCTGTGTCCCCAATTGTGTACACAAGATGTGCCCCCCTAGATAAACCCCTTTGAGCCAACATTAAGCATTTTCTTTCATCACCCTAAGACTCCTTAACCCTGAACCTTAGTATAGTTACAATCCTACCATTTGTTCTAAAAACTTAGTGAAGCTATGTTTCGAGACTTGCTATAAAATGGCGACAAGGATGGAGATTGAGAAGAGGTGAAAGTTCAAGTGTGGGGGTAAACTTGTCCATGAAAAGAAAATATTATGTGAAAAAAAAAAAATGTGTACAGCAAAAAAAAAAATTGTTTATGGATTTTAGTCCCCCATACTATGTGGATTTGAAGTTTGCTTTGAATTGAAGGCCCACTACAGAAAAATTTGGTATTGTCCAGTTCGCGAGAGTTCAAAGGAAGTTTAGAATGAAGTTTGTACCCAACATGAAGACATTAGGCCCTTTTATTTTGCCTCAATGGGTTATGACGTTTTGTATGCTTTGGTGGATTTCTACAAGTCTCTCTACATCAACATGAGCTCTACTAGGTTTTTAGGATACTTTGTTAATTCCTTAGCCTTCATTTCTTAAAACCTTGAGCCTTGACCCCATTACAACCCTTTATAAGACCTTTTTGATCCTTAAGAGGGGACAACCTTTGTTCTGTGGAGATGAGTTATAAGAGTTGAACCTATGGCTTGAGTCCATTTGTGCAAGCAGTTGATATCTTTCATGAGATCTTTTGAAAAAAAAATTTATATTCACAAAGTGCTTTCGTTTCTTATATATGTGAGATATTTGATTGCCTCAAAATATTTTCTCTCACATATAATTGAGTGATTATAAGATTTTAAGCATTGCCTTGATCTGAGAGAAGAAAGAGTGGATATACCTGATGAGAGTATGAATCATACTTGTCTAAAACATGTTGAGCTCCATCCCATCACCATTGTTACAACCAAGTCCTACTTATTTATATGTGGATTATATGTTTGAATTAGCTCTTGAATATCTTGATTCTTGGTTCAGTGCTAATTTTTGTGCCTTGAAAGTATGAGATTTCTGAGAAAATATACTAAAGGGTGTAGTGGTCTTTTTGTGAGTTGACATTTTTAAGTCTTGTTGTCTTCAACATTTGCGTGTTCTCTTTAGTCTTCTTTGTGTTTTACGGTTTGGTTTTGTGTTTTGTGTTTTCTATACTTAGTTGTTTTCTGTAGTTTTAGTTTAGTTTTGTTATGTTAATTTTGCTAAGGGTAGCTAGCAAATATAGAAGTAGATGGAAGTATTTGATAGGAGCATAAAATGCGACATTTATAATATTAAAACCCTATATTTCGCTAAGATATTTCCTTTAACTTGATCAATTTAACTTATTAGGTGTTTTATAGGTACATTGTGTTCGTGATAATACTTTAAGAGCTAAATGGAGTCTCAAAGTTCAGAAATGACTAAGAAAATAATGGAGAAGAGAAAGTGAACTAGACAAGAAAGGAGGGGTATCCTGATAGGAGCATTTTACGAGCCTTGAGATCGAGAGATCGAGAGAGATCCACCAACCCGAACGTTCCGAAATTCCCTCAACTTCTGCCTCTCACGAGCCTTGAGGTTCTGGAACCAAAAGAAGACGTTCTTGTTCTCGATTTGCCCATACGGTTTCAGATGGAGACAGATCCCTTGAATCTGCTCTGGAGTTGGGTTCTTAAGCGCCCTGTCGTAGTAAAGCTCCTGGAGGATTCTTAGTTGATCTGGTGTGGGAGTCCACCGGTTATTGGTCGGCCTGATAGGCGTGTTGGCACTACTCCCGGCTGCTTGGATGCTTCCTCCCTCCTCGGTTGGTTGCTGGGTTTGTAACTCCTTTAGTTGCAGAGTTCGTGGTTCCATGTTGATGAAGAAAGGATTTGAGTTTCGAAAGAAAGGCTGAAGGGTTGAGAGAGAAAGGCTGGAACTCGGAAGAATTTTCTTTTGGAGTGAACAGTCGCTCCCTCAGAATGCACCTATTTATAGAACGAGTGAGCAGATCTCCACCGTTGGATAGACGATCTCTGAGATTAAATCTACGCGTTGGATTAAAGTCACCCGAAAACACGGAAAAGCTGTTGGCGCGTGGAGGACACGTGGGGGAACCAAACGAATCTCGAGGAGCTGTGACAGACAAGCTACAGCCGAAAGCAGGTTTAATTGCCGTGAATCAAGGAAAAGAAAGGACGCGTGGGGGAATCAAACGAATCTCGAGGAGCCGTGACAGACAAGCTATAGCCGAAAGCAGATCTAAATGCCATAAATCCAGGAAAAGAAAGAAATATTTACACGTGGGGGAGTTTCTTGGGCCGTGAACTGTCATAACTCTTCTCCTTCCCGGAGAAGCTTTGTTAAAACCGTGTGCCTGTTGAGATTTCTACCCTATTTTGTGCTTTACATATACATCCTTTTTTGTCTCCTCCAGATTTTACTAAGGTTTGTCTAAGCGTGCAGTTTCAAATTCCTTCTACTTCCTCATGGCTCGAACCAAGGTAACCCTAGCAGGGGCGTCAATCAACGCCGTGTTCTCTCTTTGGAGGAAGAAGGTCGTCAAGCGGCCACTAGAGCTGGGCTTACTCGTCCATGGGACCATCGTCCTATCCGTGAGCGTACCCGCAGTCCCCCTCCTCTGCCTCGTCGCTCTCCCAGACTGCATCCCGGAGAGTCTTCTTCCTCACCAGCTGCTCGTGCTCCTCGGCCTATGGCCACCCTGGAAAGCTTGTCGGATTTGATTGATGATTTGCGTTCCTCTCTCCGCGATGGTATTATGGTGACAGATTGGAGAGTCAATTGCATGATCGATTACATCTCTGAGATGAACTGCTCTTTGATCCGCTGTCACACTGCAATAAACAAGCTTGCTCAGGAAGTCAATAACTTGCAGAGTTATCCTCCTGGGTTTCCTCGCAAGGACACTACTGCATCACACCATGAGAACTCTCCTCCGGAGGCTGAAACCAGCAAAAGGGCTGCCACTCGCCTGCATACCGCTCCTCCAAAGGAGTAAATGGAGGTACAAGTCTAGGCTGAAAGACTTTAAACATTAAGCGCTGCATGGGAGGCAACCCATTTCAACCGTATATGTGGAGGAGCCATCAAACGCAGATTTGCTTTCTTGAACTCTTCCTTCTATTTTATTTTCATGAATTTTAAGTTGTTTTAGGTTTCGTTGTGTTAACTTTCTCTTCTATGCTTGATTTATGCTTTGCATGCTTTATATTTGTTATACATTGAGGACAATGCATGAATTAAGTATGGGGGACGGATTATTGCTTTATTGTGTTTTTAGTAGTTAGTAAAAAAAAAAAATGTTTATAACAAAAGAAAATGTTGTGATACACTAAGGTATATTGGATTAAACATAGTCTTGAAAAAGGGTAGCTGTTTCAGTCCCATTGCACATCGAGACTCCCTGTTCCCGTACCTAAGTGTTGAAATTAAATTAAATTGTAAAAAAAAAAAAAAATGTTGGTTTTAGAGTGTTTTTGTGTGTTTGAGTCTTAGGATGCTCCTAACGTCTAGGATGAACATGTCTCCGAATTCATGGCTGAAGGTTTTCACAATCAAAATAGGACTTAATTGAATTCTGTGGTTAATCGACATTGTGATGCTTGTATGAAGATTTGAGATAGGATTGTAACTTGGTTCATTAAGCATGCTAGGATTAAGTCTGATTCATTTGACCCAAGTGAGCTGTTGAGCTAAAATACTTTCTTTTTGAGTGCTTACTGATAATTTCAGAATTTCATGGCTGTATTTGCAAAACCTCATCTTTCTTTGAAAATCCAATGATCATGTGCCATAGATTTTAATGGACTAGAGAGTACTAGAACTCGGCTGTTGTGACTGTCAAAACTTGTATGCCATAATATGCACTGATCCTGGATAGGATAGAAGGCATTAGGGTAACCACCATAGCCAAACAAGCATGTGTCCCCAATTGTGCCCGTCGTGGGACTCCTTAGAATGAACCTCTTTGAGCCTACGTTGAAAACCTTTGTTTCATCACCCTCACTACCCTACCATGAGCTTAGTACAGGATATCTCTACCCTTGTCTTAAGGACTTAGTAGAGCATGACATAGTATGTAGGGGTGACGATGAAAGACAAGTGTGGGGTGGGGAAAATCCAAGAAGAAAAAAAAGAAAAAAATTTTGCCTTGAAAAAAAAAAAAAAGACAGAAAGAAAGAAAAGCAGCAAAAGAGAAGAAAAATTGAAAAGAAAACTCTTGGGAAAATGTTGAAGTGTGGTTTTGGACTTGCAAATTTGTAGAAGGCTCAAAGTTGAAAATTATGCCTTTGTCCATTCCCATGTTGGTTAGAGTGAAACTGGGCCCAAAACAATGATATTTGGTCTACAAAAATGATGACATAAGGTGGTCCTTATATGCTCTGCTAGGTCCTTAGGATTTTTTGTATCCTTAATCTTCATTTCGAAAACCCTAGCTTAGCCCTATTACAACCTGTTTTAAGTGCTAACTTGATCCTTGAGATGGGCAATCTTTGGTTAGTGGAGTCAGTTACGCAGTCGAGCTTATGGTTTAGGTCCATTTGTGCACTTAGTCATTTCATGAGGTCTTTAAAAATTCTTCACAAAATGATTTTATTGATGAAATATGCAAGCTGTTTGTTGCCTTACAATTTGTTCTCTTGCATATACTTGAGTGTGAAGCTTTTAAGCATAGCCATTTCTGAGAGAAAAATCGAGAGTATGCCCTGTAAGTTTGGATTGGACTTGTTCGAAACATGCTATCATTCACTGTATAACTTAAGTTCTCCATATTTGCTTAGTCATATGAATGTCACAGGTTTATTAACCATGGAATTATCTTTGTGATTTTGATTAAGTGTTTAACGTGAAAGCCATGAGTTTGGAGTCTCTGAGACAACAGTTAGGAGCAATAGAGTCATTTACTTGCTTTTTGTCAAGTCTTTGTTCTGTTTTGGATTTTTTTTGTTTTGTTTTGCTAAGGGACTAGCAAAAGCTAAGTGTGGGGGAATTTGATAGGAGCATTTTAATGCGGTATTTTAATAGTTAATTCCTCACATTTTGCTTAGTTAATTCCTTAACGAATCGATTTTTAACTCAATTTCTATTTTTTAGGTACATTGGAGTAGATGATGATGAAATGAGCTGTTTGGCCCTAAAATGAGCATTTTGGCCTGAGAAAGCGTGTCTTGGATAAATTGAGCCAATGAGAAAGCGAGCTAGACAAGAAATGAGGAGTGGCAGACTAACCATCCGAACTTCAAATGAGTTGAAACTTTCCAGATTCATTCTAGAAAGCCCAAGGATCATTTCTTATGAAGAGTGCTAGAGCAAACTATGAGTAGAAGGCATTCAAACAATCAGCCCAATTTTCTACAGAAGCAAAACTGGAAAACTGGACCTGTAAGAGGTCCAGCAGCATTTCCGGCCCAACCACATGGCAATACATTCTGAAATTTTACCACAGTAATCTACATTCATGGGGAATATTTGTTATGAAGAAGTCTTGGGCAGAATCTAAACTTTCGGTGGAGATAAAATTGAAGTAAATGAGTAGGAAATCCATCATCATCATCACCCAAAAACATTCTATGTTTTAGGGTGTAATCATCATGTTTTCTCCATCATTTCTCACACTAATCCACCATCATCATCACCCAAAAACATTCCATGTTTTAGGGTGTAATCATCATGTTTTCTCCATCATTACTCACACTAATTTACTCAATCTTTTCCAATTTCACTCTTCTTTCTCTTCCCTATATAAACACCTTCTCTTCTCACTCTAAAACATCTTCCTTCATCCATCTCATCTTGTTTGTCTCTCCATTTCCTTTCCATTTTTCTCTCCATTCTCTAGTTTTAAGTTTCTGCATTTTTAAGCAAAGAGAAGAAGAGAAGAAGAAGCCATGAAGCCTCCTAGCCGTCATCATCCACCTTGTGCCGTGATAGTGAAGTCTTGCTTTAAAGATTCAAGATCAACGTCTCAAGCTCTTCATCATCCACTCCGTTCATGGTGTAATTCTATCTTTTTACTTGTAATTTCTTTTGGTTTTCTTTGTTTAGATTTGTAGAACTATGAATTCTAGTTAACAAATAATGTTAAGGGCAAACTTTAAAGCCCGTTTATATGTTTTGAGATAAAGTTGTGATTTCTATATGTTGATTTTTATGTTGCTTTATGATTAATTGAGAATTTTCAGATTCATATATTGTGATTCGAGAGTTGCTTATGTGAGTTTGTTTAATTAAATTTGCGTTATAGATAACTTTTGTATTTTAATCTTATGTGGTTGCAAACACGTAGGGTTTTGATATGAATGGTGCTAGGTTTAAGAACATGAAATCGACTTTTCGTTTTGTGTAAACTTGAATCAAAGTAGTAAAGGTTTTGTGCAAAGACCGAATTTAATTAAAGAGGATTGCAATTAGGTGGACTTTTCCATACTAAGTTGTACACTTGAGTTGATAGCCTTTCTCTATGTGTAATGCGTTAAACATGACATGATTGACTAGCTTTCTAGGGTTTGATTGCATGTTTAATAGGATTAATCTAGGTGCTTTCACTTAGATTAATTAGCATTGAAAAGTAAAATATGGGAAATTATTTGCTTTTAACGTTTCACATGATCAACTCCTCTCTCATGACTTAGATGAACAATATTAGAGTTTGAATCAATTTTAATCATAAGTTTCGGTTTTGATCTTTGTTTCTCTCATTCCATTTGTATTTTTATGTTTTTGCATTTTAATTATTTTGTTAACTTAGTTTTATTTTCGAAAAAACCAAAAACAAAATCCCCCCATTTTTCGTAAATAATGTTTATACTTGTGAATATCTTTGTGAATATTATACTTTGTTTTAATTTTAATTGTTTAATTGTTTGACAATGACAGGTGTACCCTCAATCCCCGGAATAGAACGATCCCTATTTGCTTATACTACTAACGACATTTCAGGGTTAAATTATGTGCTTCCTTTGAGCGCATCATATCCGCCTGACCAAACGAACACCGAATGAGTTGAAATTTTTCAGTTTCATCCTAGACATCCCAAGGATCATTTTTTATGCAGAGTTCCAGAGCTAGTTTTGAGTGGAAAGTCTTTAAACAGTCAGTCCAATTTTCTGAAAGACAAAAACTGGAAAACCTGACCTGTATGTATTTCAGAAACATTTACTGCCGAACCACAGTGAATTTAACTCTGAAATTTTACCAAAATGATCTGTACTCATGGAGGAACATTTGATATGAATAAGTCAGAGGCCCATTCTGAAGTCTTAGTGGAGAATTGATTGAAGGAATAAAGGGGCAGAAAGTGACCCAAAACCAGATCAACACCCATCATCTTCATGTTTCCCACCCACATAAAGAAAGCTAAGATGCTTTTCTCTTTTTCCTTGGATATATTTTTCTACTCCAATCTCCACAATATATCATCATCACTTCCATATTTCTACACCTTCATGCTTTGCTTTCATTCATCATCACTCCATCTTTTCCATATTTTACAAACTACTTCCATACTCCACCTTCATTATTTTTCTTTCTTTCATCATTTCACTCTTCTTTCTCTTCTCTATATAAACACCTTCTCCTCTCACATCAAAAATATCTTCCTTCATCTATTTCATCTTCTTTGTCTCTCCATTTCCTCTCTATTTTCCTTTCCGTTCTCTAGTTTTCTTGCATAGCAGTTTTCATATCTTCAAGGAGCTTAGCCGTGCCATCCACCCTCCTAGCTATGATCGCCATCTTGTGCCACCACCTTGGAGCTACTTTGGATCTTTGGGACGTAATCAAGGGTTGTTTATATCATCTTATCATCATATCTTCACGGTTATGTGTAATGGACCTGTACGTATTTCAGAAGCATTTACGGCCGAACCACAGTGAATTTAATTATGAAATTTTACCAGAATGATCAGCACTCATGGAGGAACATTTGATATGAAGAAGTCACAGGCCCATTCTGAAGTCTTAGTGGAGAATTAATTGAAGGAATAAAGGGGCAGAAAGTGACCCAAAACCAGATCAACACCCATCATCTTCATGTTTCCCACCCACATAAAGAAAGCTAAGATGCTTTTCTCTTTTCCTTGGATATATTTTTCTACTCAAATCTCCTTAATAGATCATCATCACTTCCATATTTTTGCACCTTCATGCTTTGCTTTCATTCATCATTACTCCATATTTTCCATATTTTACAAACCACTTCCAAACTCCACCTTCATTATTTTTCTGCCATTCATCATTTCACTCTTCTTTCTCTTCTCTATATAAACACCTTCTCCTCTCACTCTCAAAAATATCTTCCTTCATCCATTTCATCTTCTTTGTCTCTCCATTTCTTCTTCATTTTCCTTTCCGTTCTCTAGCCTTCTTGCATAGCAGTTTTCATATCTTCAAGGAGCTTAGCCGTGCCATCCTCCCTCCTAGCTGTGATCACCACCTTGTGCAGCCAACTTGGAGCTGCTTTGGATCTTTGGGACGTAATCAAAGGTTGTTCATACCATCTTATCATCATATCTTCACGGTTATGTGTAATTGTAGATAGAAAAAAAATTTGTTCCAAAAAAAAGATTATGAACTCACAATTTCAGTTTTACACAAAAAAAAAAAAAAGCAAAATTTTCTATCTACAATTACACATAACCGTGAAGATATGATGATAAGATGGTATGAACAACCCTTGATTACGTCCCAAAGATCTAAAGCAGCTCCAAGTTGGCGGCACAAGGTGGTGATCACAGCTAGGAGGGTGGATGGCACAGCTAAGCTCCTTGAAGAGATGAAAACTGCTATGCAAGAAGATTAGAGAACGGAAAGGAAAATGGAGAGGAAATGGAGAGACAAAGAAGATGAAATGGATGAAGGAAGATATTTTTGAGAGTGAGAGGAGAAGGTGTTTATATAGAGAAGAGAAAGAAGAGTGAAATGATGAATGGAAGAAAAATAATGAGGGTGGAGTATGGAAGTGGTTTGTAAAATATGGAGTAATGATGAATGAAAGCAAAGCATGAAGGTGCAAAAATATGGAAGTGATGATGATCTATTAATGAGATTCGAGTAGAAAAATATATCCAAGGAAAAAGAGAAAAGCATCTTAACTTTCTTTACGTGGGTGGGAAACATGAAGATGATGGGTGTTGATCTGGTTTTGGGTCACTTTCTGCCCCTTTATTCATTCAATCAATTCTCCACTAAGACTTCAGAATGGGCCTCTGACTTATTCATATCAAATGTTCCTCCATGAGTACAGATCATTTTGGTAAAAATTTCAGAGTTAAATTCACTGTGGTTCGGCCGTAAATGTTTCTGAAATACATACAGGTCAGGTTTTCCAGTTTTTGTCTTTCAGAAAATTGGACTGACTGTTTAAAGGCTTTCCACTCAAAACTAGCTCTGGAACTCTGCATAAAAAATGATCATTGGGATGTCTAGGATGAAACTGAAAAATTTCAACTCATTCGGTGTTCGTTTGGTCAGGTGGATACCCCTCTTTTCTTGTCTAGCTCACTTTCTCTTAGCCGGAGTAGGAAAATGTCTAGCTCACTTTCTCTTCTCCATTATTTTCTTAGTCATTTCTGAACTTTGAGACTCCATTTAGCTCTTAAAGTATCATCACGAACACAATGTACCTATAAAACACCTAATAAGTTAAATTGATCATGTTAAAGGAAATATCTTAGCGAAATATAGGGTTTTAATATTATAAATATCGCATTTTATGCTCCTATCAACGTGTCATCTTTTGTCTTCACTGCAAGGGTGATGTTGAATGTGTGATACTGAAACAATATTGAGTCAAACAATCATCACTCGAGATTCGCAAGTAAAATTCGTAGGTCTAGTCATGTGATTCAAATCAAAGAAAAATATGTAATTTGCATCCTAAAGTTCATGAATGAAGACGTTAATAAAGATGAATTTGTGGTGGTAAAATCGAAGTGGAAAAAGCAGGGCCATAGGCAAACTCAGGATTTTGATCAATTAAAGATAGATCATTTGATTAGTATTTACTATTGAGTAGTGCTAGACACACCAAAATATTTTACCAAATTCTAATCGTAAATGATGTGGCATTTGCCTCCTCATCCGTACTAATTTCCAACATGTAATTATGTCAATTAATTATCATTTTATAGTTTCCAACATGTATGTAATTAATTAATATTATACTTTTTAAGGAAAATAATTAGGAAATAATGTTTCCCTGCAATCCCAAAAAATTGATCTTCAAACACTAGGGAATATCCCTAATACTACCGGTCATCATCATCCTCATCTCATGCTGCATCAAAATTTGGAACCCAAGAGATGAAAACTCATCTAGAATTTGAATAAATAAAAGAAGGTGTTGCATATTGATAGGCGCATTTTAATGTGATATTTTAAATGTTAATTCCTCACATTTTGCTTAGTTATTCCTTAACGAATCGATTTTTAACTTAATTTCTAATTTTAGGTACATTGGAGTAGATGAAGAAGAAATGAGTGTTACGTCCATAATTACCTAGAAATGATGGAGAAGAATGAAAATGCACTAAAAAGTCAACCTTGAATATTTTCTTACTCCGGCTAGGAGAATCAGAGCCAAGCAAGGAAGAAGGAGCGGCCACCTGACCAAATGAACTCGAAATGAGCTGAAACTCTCCAGATCTATTCTAGACACCCAAATGATCATTTCTTATGAAGAGTTCCAGAGAAAAATATGAGTGGAATGCCTTCAAACAATCAGCCCAATTTTGTACATAAGTAAAACCGGAAAACTGGACCTGTAAGAGGTCCAGCAGCATTTCCTGCCCAACCACATGGAATAAAGCTCTGAAAATTTGTCACGATGATCTACACTCATAGTGGAACATTTTTTATGAAGAAGTCGAAGGCTCATTCTAAAGTTTTGATGGAGAAATAATTGAAGGAATAAAGAGGAAGAAACTGACCTGAAAACAGCTCAACACCACATATTCATGTTTCCCACCCATATGAAGAAAGCATTTCTTTTTCCTTGGATACATTTTTTCTACCATAAAAGATCATCATCACTTCCATATTTCTTCACCTTCATGCTTTGCTTTCATCATTACCTCATCTTTTACATATTTTACAAACCACTCTCATACTCCACTTTCATTATTTTTCTTCATCTCATCATTTCACTCTTCTTTTTCTTCCCTATTTAAACACCTTCTTCTCTCACTCTCAATCACCAATTTCTGAATCCATAACACAAATTCCTTCATCCATTCCATCTTCTTTGTCTCTCCATTTCCTTTCCATTTTCTCTCCATCCTCTAGTGCATTCAACATTTCAAGCAAGGCCAAGGGAGAAGAAGAATTGCCGTTAGCATCATCCTCCATCACCATCCTTGAAGCTTGCTTTCGAGATTCAAGAGACCACATCCTCAATTCGTTCATCTCATCTCCATCTCACGGTGTAATCTGATTCTCCTTTGTAACCTTTGCTTTGATTTCGTTGGTTTTGTTCTAGTTGACATATGTGTTTGAATGAATATTAATTTCTGGAATTTTATGATTAATTGAGAATTTTCAGATTCATATTATTGTGATTTGAAGGTTGCTTATGTGGGTTTGTTTAATTAAATTTGCGTTATAGATAACTTTTGTATTTTAATCTTATGTGGTTGCAAACACTTAGGGTTTTGATATGAATGGTGCTTGGTTTAAGAACATGAAATCGACTTTTCGTTTTGTGTAAACTTGAATCAAAGTAGTAAAGGTTTTGTGCAAAGACCGAATTTAATTAAAGAGGATTGCAATTAGGTGGACTTTTCCATACTAAGTTGTACACTTGAGTTGATAGCCTTTCTCTATGTGTAATGCGTTAAACATGACATGATTGACTAGCTTTCTAGGGTTTGATTGCATGTTTAATAGGATTAATCTAGGTGCTTTCGCTTAGGTTAATTAGCATTGAAAAGTAAAATATGGGAAATTGTTTGCTTTTAACGTTTCACATGATCAACTCCTCTCTCATGACTTAGATGAACAATATTAGGGTTTGAATCAATTTTAATCATATGTTTCGGTTTTTGATCTTTGTTCTCTCACTCCATTTGTATTTTTATGTTTTTGCATTTTAATTATTTTGTTAACTTAGTTTTATTTTTGAAAAAACCAAAAACAAAATCCCCCATTTTTCGTAAATAATGTTTATAGTTGTGAATATATTTGTGAATATTATACTTTGTTTTTAATTTTAATTGTTTGACAATGACAGGTGTACCCTCAATCCCCGGAATAGAACGATCCCTATTTGCTTATACTACTAACGATATTTTCAGGGTTAAATTATGCGCTTGCTAGAAGCGCATCAATTTTTGGCGCCGTTGCCGGGGATTGAAAAATCACTTGCTAAATTGTGTCATTTATTGTATATATTTGTTGTATATAAATTGTTTAAAACTTTGTTTAAATTAACTAGGATGTTATTTATATTATTGAACACGAATTTTAATTGTAGGTTGTAAATTGAGAGGAATAGGTGAAGTCTCTTTTGTTAATATTGGCCTAAACCCCTTACTGGTACCTACCTCAGGTCCCTTAAGGTTGAGGGCGGCCTTTATTAACACTTGTTGAACTGTCTTCACACTTATGACCTTTCTCATCTTAGTAAGAAAGCCTATGTGAAATGGTGTCTAGGAAGGGGACAACGTTCATGACGGGTTTTTTGAATCCAGAAGTGCTTGCAAATGGGCATAAACCACAATGTGGGAGTAGCTCATGCCAAAATGGATTTTTCCTCTCGTGTTCGCCCTCCCCCACCTGGCCATTTCAGTAAGGTTGCCCAAACGATTTGAAAGGGAGTTTGTGTCTAGGCGACTATACTTGGGCCGCACGTTCACTTGATTTACCGCTTGGAATTTGATTCGATATCAATAATGTTTATAATAAAAGAAATACTTGTGAATACTCTATACGTGTAAATTATTTTGTTGTTTCACACTTTAAACTTGTAAAAATACTTTTCACGTTTTTTTACTCACTTGAGTACTTAACTTGTGTCTTATGTACAATATACTTGTTAATACTTGTAGTTTGTAATTAATAGTTATACTTGTTTTTATTTTGTATTTCTTTGTTAATTATAGTTACTAACTTTATTTAATGTATGTACTGTCTGGCTGCAAGACGTAAAATACAAGCGCTACTTGGGAGGCAACCCAATTCAGAATATAATCAGATTTGCTTTCTCTTTCCCTATTTCTTTTTATTTATCATTTTTTCTCTATTGTTTTATTTTAGGATTTGTTTTCGTAAATGTCTTCTATCTATGCTTACTTATTTCATTGCATGCTTTTAATTGATTACATTGAAGATAATGCAATATTTAAGTGTGGGGGAAGTGATTTATATTTTTGTCTTTCATTTTGAGTCCAATATATATTTATATTTGTCTTTTATTTTTGAGTCCTTTATATAAAAAAAATTAATAAAAAAAAAAAACTGCATTCATTCAGTCTTATTAAATTAAGCTATTTACAAAAAAAAAAAATTAAAATGTCCTCACCATGCATAGGGAATAGTGGAAGGGTTTCAATCTCCTGGTGATATTCTCCTCGTTGTTCCATGATCGATCCATCAACACCATAGCCGACACGTAACCCAAAATTTAGATCAATGGATCTGTCAGTACTAGTAGAACCAGTGGAACCAAAGTTCAGATCAATGGACCTACCATCATCAGTAGAACTAGTGGATCCAAAATTGAGATCGAGAGATCCACCAACCCGAAGATAGATCATTTGATTAGTATTTACTATTGAGTAGTGCTAGACACACCAAAATATTTTACCAAATTCTAATCGTAAATGATGTGGCATTTGCCTCCTCATCCGTACTAATTTCCAACATGTAATTATGTCAATTAATTATCATTTTATAGTTTCCAACATGTATGTAATTAATTAATAGGATTAAATTCTGCTTACTAACTTGTACTTTCAAGGGTTCATCAGTTTAGTCCCTACACTTCTAATTTAATCAGAAAAGTCCTTACACTCTCCAATTTCATCAAATCGATCCAATCCGTCACTATTCCGTCAATTTTCGTTGTTAAAATGATGACGTGGGACCTTCTCACAGGGAAAATTCCTAAACTACCCATCACTAGGAAGCTCGCCGACGCGTTAGTGTTGTGAATGCAAATGGGTAGTTTGGAATTTTTCCGAAAATTGACGGAGTGGTGACGGATTGGATTGATTTAATGAAATTGGAGAGTGCAAGGACTTTTCTGATTAAATTAGAAGTGCATGGACTGAATTGATGAACCCTTGAAAGTACAGGGTAGTAAGTAGAATTTAGTCCTAATTAATATTATACTTTGAGCTAATTTCATTTTACCTCCCTAACATTTACATGTTAAATCAGTTGTGGCCCTGCACTTTTAATTTCATCACATGTATCCCTATGCTTTCCAATTTAATCAATCATGTCCAATAATTCATTTTTTTGTCAAGTATTTTGTAAATTGAAAATGTGGCTCTAATGGGCCCCCTTGTATGATGACGATTCAATAATGTGGCATGCAAAATTATATCGTATGTGACTACAATTTCAAAATACATCATACAATATTTGGCAAAAAAGCTAAGGGTTAGACAAGATTGATTGAAATTGGTACGTACAGGGGCACGCGTGATGAAATTAAAAGTGCAGGGGCACAAATGATTTAAGGTGTAAAGATTAGGGAGGTAAAATGAAATTTGCCCTTATACTTTTTAAGGAAAATAATTAGGAAATAATGTTTCCCTGCAATCCCAAAAAATTGATCTTCAAACACTAGGGAATATCCCTAATACCACCGGTCATCATCATCCTCATCTCATGCTGCATCAAAATTTGGAACCCAAGAGACAAAAACTCATCTAGAATTTGAATAAATAAAAGAAGGTGTTGCATATGAAAACTCAAAATAAAGAAGATGATTATGAATATAGCAACCACAAGGCATAAATTGGCTTTGTAAATCATAATAAAAAGGGATTATAATGAAAAACTGTGAATTAGCTCTTACTAAGAGATTAAGATTATCTCTGCACTATGATAATCTTATTTTTGTTAGTGCTAGCACTACTACAAAAAGGTCATCAGACGTCGGTGGATTTGTGTTGTGTGATGACCAAGCTCACCATGGTCTAAGTGAGTGTTGTGTGATTGAAAAATCAGACAACGGTGATTTCACCGTTGTGTGATAATAGTTTGCTAAATAGAAATACATATTTCCGTTGTGTGAGTTCTGCGCAGCATGTGCCTGGCATGGCATGCGCGGCGATGCCTCGGCACATTTAGACAACAGAAGATGAAATTTTGCCGTTGTCTGAGATTCATAACACACAACAGGTATGACTTATTCTTTGTTGTCTGAGATTCATAACACACAACGGATATAACTCATTATTTGTTGTCTGAGACTACTAACAGACAACGGATATAACTTAATATTTGTTGTCTGAGGTAAGTAACACACAGCTGAAGTAAAATTATCTCCCTTGTCTGTTGATTACTCAGACAACAGTGATCATTTTATTTCTGTTGTGTGTTATGAATCTCACACAACAGAATTTTGTTTTCTTTTGTTGTTGGTTGTTAGTTCACACAACAACTATATTTGGTTATCCGTTGTGTGAATACTATAATCAATTGGGTACCAACTAGTGACTGTTGTAGGAGAAGCCTCAATTTTGAACTATTTTACATTCATACAACACATTGTTTTGTATTGTGTTGTATGACTAAACCTTGAACAACAAGAAGAATATCAATATAAATGTTTGTCCAGAATAATGCTCAATATATTACCATATAAACAATACTCTAATCCATATATATCATTCAAGTACCATTATTCAAGCATCAATACATTCAAGTAACAAGATAATGCACCAAACAAGAGCATTCTTAGCTAGCTACACATGAATAAAAAAACATTCTTATTCTCGATGGCTCTTAACCTTCAGCTGCCATTCGCTTATACAAAATCTCGAATGTCTCACTCACAATTGGCCTGCAAGATGCAAACTTGTTTAGTGATTTGAAAAAATTTGACAATGTCTGCATTAGGCACAAATGATTTAACAGTTGCAGAAGAAAAGTATATATACAAAGATGCATATACTAATATTACCTTCTTTTTAAGAGAGAGAGCACTTTGCATTCGCACTTTTGGCAAAGTTTGGTCTTGATTGGCCAAGAAGCTATTGATTGGAAAGACCTCCTGTAGAGATTAAAACACATGATATACACCAAAAGCTCTATGATCAAAATGTTGTATCAAAGAACAAGAGCATGTAACCCAAGTTCAAGTGCCTTCTCCCCACTCACTATCAAGAGAAAAGCAGAACCCATTATGCACTATTAAAAATGAGAGACCAATATGAGGAAGAAAATCTTTGGGAAGAAGAATGTACAATCTGTCCTTTCATGCATGCTATATAGGGCTGAGATTTTTGAACCGAAAACCCGAGGAACCGACCCGAAGTGGTCGGTTCAGTGCGGTTCCAGTCGGTTCTTCATTTGAGTCTTTCGGTTCCATATAGAAACCGACCCGAGGAAAAGGGTATCGGTTCGGTCCTGGTGTTTGGTGTCTATCATCCCTTAGAACCGAATATCCATTAATTGACACGTTGCCTAAATAATCAACTATAACCCTAAACACCTAAACAGTTCAGAACAACAGAAGTCATAGAACCCAAACATGCCTCCTCTTCACTTCTTCGCCTCTTCCCCAAAATTCAATTAATCGATTCAAACCATTCCCACTATTGTTGAGATTGCGATTTGCCCATTTCGATTTTGAGTTCGATTTGAATACCCAAACTGCCAAACATTTCTTTTTCATTCCCAACTTCACATTCTCGTTGAGCTCACCATTTCGATTTCGATTTCGATTTGAATACCCAAACATTCCCAAACTCGGTACAAGGATGAAGGGAGTTGAGGATGAAGGGAGCGAGCTTTGATCTGTCCAAGGAGCTGCAGAGTAGGAAGAGGTTGAAGAGCTCGGGTGTTGAGAACTTGAGATCAAGTGAAAGTCGATCACTTGGTGCTCGTAGAAATTGATCTGTAAATCTGCCCTGTTAGCTTTGCAGGTTTGTAATCTTTGATTCTTTGTTATAAACTTCATACATGGATTTTGACATGCAAATTCTATGCAGGCTCATTCTTTTCCATCATGCCCCAAACTTCTGGTGCCGGACAATATGGGTCCAACCAGTCTGGTGCTTCTGAACAATCTGAGCCATCCTCTGCTTGCAATGAAATTGTTATTGCAAGAAACAACCCGGAAACAAGCAAGCCGAGAAGCACTGCTCAAAGCACTGCTCCTATGAAAAGAAAACAAGGAGGGAAAGGCAAGCAGAGGAGTGATGTCTGGGATCATTTCACAAAGGTGGATCATCCATTAATCGACATTATTGATGGAGTTGAGAAGGTGGTTGGCAATACCAAACGAGCTCAATGTAAGTATTTTTCGACGCATTTGGCATGCAATCCTTATGATAATGGAACTTCCTTTCTTAGGAAACACATAGAGATAGTCTGCAAAGGGTACCCGGGTAGAGTTAAGGTTGAATCTGGGCAACAAGTGTTAACCAGTGATGGTAAAAGAGGGCAGGGTAGTTTAGTTTCTGTGAATTGGAGTCAGGATAATTGCATTGAAGCTGCTACTCATATGATTGTTGTCGATGAACTTCCTTTTATTTTCATCGAAAAACCTGGGTTTAATTACTTTTGTAGTGTTGCAGTGCCTCTTTTTAAAGTCCCTTGTAGAGGAGTGATAATGAAAAACTTTCTTCGCATGTATGATGCGAAGAAGGAGGAGTTGAGGAGGGAATTGAAGTCTCATTGTGTTAGTTTGACAACTGACACTTGGACTTCTTGTCAGAATATAAATTACATGGTAGTTACTGCTCATTTTATTGATCGGGGATGGACAATGCATAAGAGAGTGCTTGCATTTGTGTAGTTCCAAATCATCACGTTATAACAATGGAAAACTGTTAGAGTCTTATCTTATTGATTGGTCTATTGAAAAAGTTTTAACTGTTTCTGTTGACAATGCATCTGCAAACAAGCATGCTATTGATTATCTTAGGAGGAAAATGTGTAGTTGGATATATACCAGTTTGTGAAGGTAGGTTTATGCATGTGAGATGTTTAGCTCACATTGTAACCTCATTGTGCGGTCTGGTTTGAAGTTGATGGAGAGGTCAGTGGTAAGCATAAGGAATGCTGTGAGGTATGTTAGGAGCTCAGGTGCTAGGCTAGAGGAATTTAAAAAGGCTGTGGAGAAGGAGAAAGTTGAATGCAATAAGATTTGCATTTTAGATGTTCCAACAAGGTGGAATTCCACATTTCTTATGTTGGACACATCTTTGGAGTTGAAAAGGCTTTGTGAGGTGTCTGATAATGATGAAAGGTATCGTAGCTACTTTGATGAAGAGGAAGAAGTTGTTGAAGATGAGGCAGAGAGTACAAGTAAGAAGAGAGTGTCTACGAAAAGAGTTGGGCCACCAACTAAAACAGATTGGGACAATGCAGCCATTTTTGTGAAGTTCCTGAAGGTTTTTATGATGTGACACTTAATGTAAGTGCTTCACTTACCCCTACTGCACACAAGGCCTTCCATGATGTTGTAACCATTGAAGCTGAGCTTGAAGAACTAGGCTCAATTGGTGTAGGGCCTGATTCAAGTGAATCTGACTTGGTATGTATGACATGGCAGTTCAAATGAAGTCTAAATATGACAAGTATTTTGGTTCCTTGGATGACATGAACCAACTTGTCCTAGTTGCTGTGGTCTTAGATCCTAGGTATAAGTTGAGAAACATTGGTAGAGTGTGTGAGGTGTGGCTGAATTTGCCTAGTGGGGAGATCAAGAAGAAATCGGAGGAAGTGAAGCAGCTTACTATAGAACTTTGTGACTTGTACAGTCAGTCTAATGATGCATCAAGTGGAGGACAGAAGAAGAAAACACCAATTACTAGTGAACTAACAACTAGTAACAGTAGAGGCAGATCGAGGCATTAAGTGGGAAAAGGTTGTTATGCTTGAAGATTGGAATAGGCAGCTTGAACAAAACAATGAAGTTGTTGTGAGACATAAAGTGGATCGTATTTGCTGGACCCTATAGAAAAACCTGAAGTGAAGCAAGGGGAAGAGTGTGATTGGAAGATTTTGGATGGGTGGAAGCTGAATGGAGGTAAATATCCCAACTTGCAAGCATTGGCCAGAGATGTATTAGCAATACAAGTGTCTACAGTTGCAAGTGAGTCGAGTTTCAGCACTGGAAAAAGGGTGATAGATCCATATAGAAGCTCTTTAACTCCTAGGACAGTTGAAAAGTTAATATGTCTACAAAATTGGCTAAAGTCTGATTCAATTATGGGGTTGGAAATGTACCAAGTGTAGAGGAAATGGAAACCTATGAACAACTTGAAGCTGGTATGTGTTTTTGACTTTCTGTGCTTAAAGACTTAAGTTTTATTTTTTTTTCTCTGTTGAAATTCCCTTGAACCATACTGATTTGTTATTTTTCTGCAGAACATGAAAAGGAGGACAGAGACAAGGTTGACAATGTTGGTGGATCTGCAGAAGCACCAAGTGTGAAAACAACCAAAACCAAAAGTAGTGAGGCTTCAGTTTCAGCCCCTGCAACCAAGAAGAAGAAACATAAAAAATGATGTTTCTCACTTTGTCAAGGTATGAAGTTTGCAGATTTTTAATTTTTGAAGGCTTCAATTGTTTCTTACTTTTTTGTTTTCATTTAGTTAATGGTAGTTCGGTGAAAGACTTGGTTTAGAATTGAACAATATGTCATAATCTTAAATTTTGAATAATGCAGAATTGCTTGTATGCCTATTAGCCTTGGTGATTACTCATTTGATTCTTGGATTGGTGTAATGAGGAAGCTAGGAGAAGTCTGCATTGTAGCCATTGCTGATGGAGTTGTGCATATGCTTATTGCTTAAAAATTTTAACCTATTGTGGATTCCTAGTTACTGCTCATTGTGATTCTGTTGGAAACTTGGAATGTTGCAGACTTTCAATTGTTCTACATTATTTGTTTTGTTTCAGACTTCCAGTTTGTACTTTGTACTTTGTATTTGCAAGATGGACATTTTGTAACGTTGTAATGGCATTATGGCATGTATTTATGACTTTGTATGGTCTTGCCAAGTTTCTGCGATGCTTTATTGAAGTGATTATGAAAAATTGCAAATGCATATTGCAATTTTGCAAATTTCTGTAACTTTTGTCAATCAGTCAGTTTTGAAACAGGAACCGAAAAAACCGAGAACCGTTCCGTATGTGATCGGTTCGGTCCCATCTCGGTTCCTAAGATGAAAAATTGCAAACCCGAACCGAAAATATACTAATCGGTTCGGTCTCGTTCCATTAAAAATCTGCCAAAATAGGACCGATGCCAGCCCTAATGCTATATATGGTGATGCATATATACGTCATTGATGCAGCATTTGAAAGAAATGAAGGATCCTATAATTGACCCTCCCATAAAGTCTAAATATATCCAAAGCTAAATAAAGCACCATCTCACGCAATTGCAAATTTACAAGTTGCAACATTTTGCAATCCATGAAATCTTAAATAAAGTAGCATGGTTCTGCAATAACTAATTACCACAGAGTAAGCAAATGCAAAATTTAGGCTATTTTCAAGAACAAAAAATAAAAAGCCTGCATATCAGAATAACAACAAATTAAGGGCGATCTGATTATAACCATATGAAATAGAATATCCAAAACCTATAGGAAGCATTGTGATACTAAACTGTACCAACTCCCCATGTCTGGAAGTATATAATAGGTTTCAAAGGAAGTTTTCCATTTGTTCCATCACCTTCTAGCATTGAATGCCTATCTCAGCTTTAAATTTTGCAGCTTCTTGTTTGTACCGTTTAGACCTGGAAATAGTGCCAGAAATGAGCAATCAATTAAGATATGAGAGTATCAATCCGTCTTGATCTACAATTTTTAATTGTTTGTTTACACTAGCATTGAGAGCATTGAGCCGTTCTGTTTTATATTTGATTCCAGTTTACAATCTATATTAAGCCTAGCACAGTACACACTAGTAATTGTTTGTACAGTTAAAACAGCTCATTAGGATCACAATATCACAAAGTTCCTGGCATGGAAAGTTTTTAGATAGTACACAAACTTTAGAACCATTGAACTTGATATCAATTGTGATAATAAAAGTTAATAAACTCAGCTTACTTCATGGTATGGAAAGGCTTTCGATAGGACTCGGACAGCCTCATCGTCCCATTTTTGGTCCCCAAATTGTGGCGCAATGATTGCTCCATTGGCAACGTAGAAATTCACATAAGAAGCTGCAAGTCTTGTGCCTGTAACTGTAAAAACAATGAACAACAAGATTGAAAAAATGCTCCACACAGTTTGAAATTTAATAATTTTCCAATTTAACAATAAAAGGGGTAACTAGCCATTAGTATCATCATCTCCTGCCAAGCATGTTGGTACATAGTTTAGGTTGAAGTAAAAAATAAGTGACCTAATTCCCAAATGAAAGAAAGTAAACCAATCATTAGATAGTAGCCAAGTATAGTTCTACCATACAATCCACGGGGGAACCAAATAATCTTCGTCACTCCAAGATATGCCTTAAGTTGATCCTTTATTTGCTCCTTCGTCAAATTAGGTTCCTATTTTTATTTAGCAGGCACTCCTCAGTAGTGAGGCAAGTCCCTAAAGCAAGAAAGCAATTTATGATTAACAAAATAAGATGACAACTGTGCTTGCACAGAACGAGCTTTCATAGTGCCTTGATTGTTACCTTCTCCATCTACATGGATGCTTCCACCTTCGAGAATTATGGTATGTGGAAACCTTGGAAGCTCTCAATTGCCAGAATCTGCAGATTACAAGTGTCAGAAAAACCTTTTGGCAATGTCTCAGAACACAAAGCACATATCCTATAAAATAAAATAAAAATATGATCTGTTTAGTTCCTCTTACCTTCATGCCACAAGGAGGTCATGATTCCAGTCTAGATAACAATCATCATCAACGCCTAATGAAATCTTCAGTTTGTCAGTCTGTACTTTATCAACTACTAAAGACATGATAAAGTCAAACACATTTTTATAGAGAAATGTGGATTACCAAACAAATCTAGAAGTTGTAAAGCTGCAACTTCTCTTGCAGGCTTACCCAGATGAGAATTGATGGTGTTGTTGACGCCGCAAATGGGACAGTGTTCTGTTGTTCTCAAAGTAGCAGGCAGCTAGCTAGCTCCCAATATACAACCAACGGCCATTTTAGAGATGGATCGAAAGTTCAATTACCTAGTACTCCCACCACCAAAGCTACATGTCACTCCCCGATCCCAAATTCATGGAGATCATTGAGTCTTTGACAACCATTTACAACTCAAGAGACAGTAAAGAAGGTAAAAGCAGAATAAGCACTTCTTAGTGAAAAAAAAAAACATGGCATTTATATAAACCACTCCAAAGAAACATATTACATATATACAATAGTACATATGTACAAGAGTTGAATTATATAGAAACATAATCAAAACACTTACAGCAAGGGATAATGTCCAGTGGCACCAAAACATCAAAACTAAAGAAGAAAGACAGAACTCTTAACACTCAGGCACTCTTTTCACAACCCTGCTACCCAAGTATCTGCAAAGAATAAAAAAAAAGAAAATAGAGGCATGAGCAACTAAAGCTCAGTGAGTAGCTAAACAAAAAAAATGAAACGTAAAGGTGTGAATCTGCAACATTTACATTGAACTTTAAATACCACTAAAATGATCAAGTCTAGAACCTGAAACTTAAAACATAGCGAAAAGGTGCAATTTTGGTTGAGATTTGAAATGATAAGAAATTCAAATTGAGCAGAGAAACAATCATAAGCACATTAAATGGTAAATCAACCTACTGCTATCAATTAGGCAGCTAAACAGCGTACCATCGTAATCTTATATGGTCAGCAATTTTCTTTGCCTTTGAAGCTCATTATAAATAACCAAAGTGCATTTGAAACAAAGAAGCTGGTTTGCAATCAATTTTTTGAAACACAAGATACAAAGAACATGCTATCCAACACAAAGATAATATGTATCTTTACCCGTGATGAAATCTATGTTCCTACCCACTACCATGTTTGTATGTATATATCCATGCCTTATACAGCTGGAACTATGCCACCATTTTCAACAGATTATTGAGCTTCCTTTGACTGTTTCCATATTGTTTTTCTAAAACATGTGTGATCTGTTTCTCTTCCCACTTTCCATGGGTCTTTTTAAATGAATGTGATTGCCGACGAAATCTATTTACCTTATTGAGACTACTTCTAAGCAGATCACGGCCTTACATACCTCGCCCTGCAAAATTATAAGAAAATTATAAATGCCCAATTGTCCAATTCTAAACGTTTATCGAATAAGGACAATATAAGAATGAAATGAAACCCATGACGCCGATTATGGAAGATTCGAACTAGATGTCGCTAATCAACTTTGATCGATCCTAGTTGAAGGCAACAGAAAAAGCTTTTAAAGCTTTGTTACCCAGAACCAAAGCATACAGATCTGGCAAGAAAAAAAAAGATAGACAGATCAAGAAGGAGAGAGAATTACCTATCCGTTGGGAATAAATTTGTTTGCTCAGAGCTAGAGAATCTGAGCTCCGATTTGGTTTGTCGAGGAAGAGATGCAAACGGAGAGAGAGGTCACTAGAAACATAGAGGCCAAAGTGTGAGTTTGTGCGGGATAAAGAGGTGGGAACTGAGAAGTTTAACTTTTGGCAAAAAAAAAGGGCGGGCCAGCATTTGTGTTGCTCCTGTGTTCTATCACTTACCTGCGTTCTAGGCTCTTGGTGACAACGTCCTTAAAATACTTAAGAAAATCGAACCTTGGTCCGAACGAAATCCAGAAACTCAATCAAAAACCAAATCCCAAAAAGATCAAAACCCAGAAAATCGAACAGGCTGCATGTGGTGGAATACATACCCAATACGCCAAGTCGGAGAATTGAGAGGTGGGTTTTACTGTGGCGCCATCATCAGTGACTTAGATTCGGTGGAGACTGGTTATTGTGGCGGACGTGAAGTTGAATCAGGCTTAGGTTCTCTGCTTCAACGAATTCAATGGCAATCCAAATCGGCCGCTAGAGAGTGTGAGTGAGGATTGAGAGAGGACTGAGATCGAGGTGGGTTTGTAAGAGAGATGAGTTTCTAGGTTTAAGAGAGGACTGAGATTTCGTTTAGGGTCGAGAGAGAGCTGAGCATCGAGCGTCAAGTGTCGAGAGGAAGGCTTTCTTTTTCTTCCTTTCTTTTGGACACGATGGCAATTAAACCTCGCTAAAAATTCTCCATGTTATTCACACAACAGAAATCTCACAACTGTCGTGTGAGTGCAGCACTAAAAATCAAAATGTGAAATCATGAAGGGAAATATGTGACGCGCTTGAAGCAAGCGCATAATTTAACCCTGAAATATCGTTAGTAGCATAAGTAAGTAGGGATCGTTCTATTCCGGGGATTGAGGGTACACCTGTCATTGTCAAACAATTAAACAATTAAAATTAAAACAAAGTATAATATTCACAAATATATTCACAACTATAAACATTATTTACGAAAAAGGGGGATTTTGTTTTTGGATTTTCGAAAATAAAACTAAGTTAACAAGATATTAAAATGCAAAAACATAAAGATACGAGTGGAATGAGAGAACAAAGATCAAAATCGAAATATATGATTAAAATTGATTCAACCCATAATATTGTTCATCTAAGTCATGAGAAAGGAGTTGATCATGTGAAACGTTAAAAGCAAACAATTTCCCATATTTACTTTTCAATGCTAATTAACCTAAGCGAAAGCACCTAGATCAATCCTATCAAACATGCATTCAAGCACTAGAAAGCTAGTTAATCACAACATGTTTAATGCATTACACATAAAGAAAGGCTATCAACTCAAGTGTACAACTTAGTATGGAAAAGTCCACCTAATTGCAATCCTCGTTAATTAAATTCGATCTTTGTGCAAAACCTTTACTACTTTGATTTAAGTTTACACAAAACGAAAAGTCGATTTCATGTTCTTAAACCTAGCAACAATTATGCATAAACCCTATAAGTGTCGACCCAAATAAGATTAATACACAAAGGATATCTATAACGCAAATTTAATTAAGCAAACCCACATAAGCAACTCTCGAAGAACAATGATATGAATCTGAAAATATCAATTAATCATAAAAATTCCAGAAATAATACTTTGTTCATACATATATGTCAACTAGAACAAAACCAACGAAATCAAAGCAAAGGTTACAAAGGAGAATCGGATTACACCGTGAGATGGAGATGAGATGAACGAATTGAGGATGTAGTCTCTTGAATCTCGAAAGCAAGCTTCAAGGATGATGATGGAGGATGATGCTCACGGCAATTCTTCTTCTCCCTTGGCCTTGCTTGAACTCGTGGCTTGCTCTAGAGGGTGGAAAGGAAAATGGAAAGGAAATGGAGAGACAAAGAAGATAAGATGGATGAAGGAATTTATATAGGGAAGAGAAAGAAGAGTGAAATTGGAAAAGATGGAGTAAATTAGTGTGAGTAATGATGGAGAAAACATGATGATTACACCATAAAACATGGAATGTTTTTGGGTGATGATGATGGTGGATTAGTGTGAGAAATGATGGAGAAAACATGATGATTACACCATAAAACATGGAATGTTTTTGGGTGATGATGATGGTGGATTAGTGTGAGAAATGATGGAGAAAACATGATGATTACACCCTAAAACATGGAATGTTTTTGGGTGATGATGATGATGGATTTCCTACTCATTTACTTCAATTTTATCTCCACCGAAAGTTTAGATTCTGCCCAAGACTTCTTCATAACAAATATTCCCCCATGAATGTAGATTACCCTGGTAAATTTCAGATCTTTTAGAAAGGTATTTTGGCCGGAAATGCTTCCAGAATACGTTCAGGTCCGACTTTCAGTTTCGTCTTTTAGTCAAAACTTTGGACCGATCTTTTGAAGGCCTTCCACTTCTATCTGGATCTTGCACTCTTCATATGAAATGTTCCTTTGGGTGTCTAGAATGGATCTGGAAAGTTTCAGCTCATTTAAAGTTCATTTGGTCAAGCAGCCGCTCCTTCTTCCTTGCTTGGCTTGGTTTCTCCTAGCCGGAGTAGGAAAATGTGTAAAATTGACATTTTAGTACATTTCCATTTTCTCCACCATTTGTAGGTAAGTGTGGACATAATGCTCATTTCACCATCATTACTCCAATGTACCTAAGAAAATAGAAATTGAGTTAAAAATCGATTCGTTAAGGAATTAACTAAGCAAAATGTGAGGAATTAACTATTAAAATATCACATTAAAATGCTCCTATCAATATGGCGCCTTCAGCATTTTGGCTCAAAATGCTGCCGCCCAGTTTCATCTTCACACAACAGAAAATCTTAAATCTGTTGTACAATTACAACGGCTCGCATTAGGCCTATCTAGGGAAAGACATTCAAGCAAGCTTCCTCAAACTTTGATGCTTAGTTTTTCAATCACACAACGGAAATTGTAAAACCCGTTGTCCTAGTAGCTCAAATTTTAGTGTTACAAGAGCCAACCAAGACTCCAAAGTGGAGGGAAATCTGTCGCTAAATTTTTTAAGACTCAGACGATAGACATTACTTCATTTCCGTTGTGCAATGTAGTTCTGATAAAAAAGTTTTCACTTTGTTGGCATTCACACAACAGAATATATCAAGTACCATTGTGTAATAAAGCTAGTTTAAACGCACAACAGATGATTTCTGTTCCGTTGTGTGATTAATTTTTTGTAGTAGTGTAGATTTTCATCATTCCAATGAACATAACTTTATCAGCAATATAAATCTATAGAGAAGTTAATTTTGCCATTTGAATCCATTGGATTGGTTCCAGAAATTAAAAGAGAGAACAAAGAATTTACTTCTTTTTTGTTTCTTTTTCTTTTTAATAATAGAACAAAGAATTTACTGGGTGGTGGATAGTGGCTGCGATATATGGGGATGAGGTTTGGAATTTTAGGGTTTATCAAGAAATGTGTTTGTGTGCTTGTTGGATTGATTAACTTCAACATATTTTTCTACTTCCATTTTCTAATATTTTAGAGATGAATAAACTAATTTGAATACATGCTCTAAATAAGAAAGTAAAAATTACAGCTTGAATTGTTGGAGGTTGATTTGGGCTGATGTGGTCAATGCCATGTCATTTGGGATGATTTTTTTGTATAGAATTTTGGGATCCAAAGAATTTTCCTTTACTATTTTGTAGTTATAATTCTAGAAGTTTGAGATCCAAAGCAGAATGCCTGTTTTATTAAATTAGAGGAATTATGACTTAAGTTTTTGTTATCTTATGTTGATGTAATAATCCAGAATTTCATATATGTGAACTTCTCTTAGATCTAATATTTCAATGATATGACTTTGTCAATTAGATGATTAGATATGAAATTAAAGCTAAACATGGCTACCTCTGAAATGCTTGGCTCTGTCTCTCAATTTTACATTATTAAAATTTCTAGTTTCAATTTTTTTCTTAATTTTGATTCGAAAATGTTGACGTTACACTACGCCAATAAGCTTAATAGACAACACAATTTCCACAATGAAAAAAAAAATCTTTATGATTAGTTGATGGAAACTTAATCATACACGAAATCTAAGACACTTATGTCGTACATGGATGTTACAATTCTGAATTTTTTAGCTAGAAACTTATTGCACAACACTTACAAGCTAGTAGTGCTTTTGTAGCAGCCTCTGTGGCAGTACTGGATGGCGGTCTGTGTGACAATATTTATGTGCGCAATGCCATGTGATGATTTATGTGTGGGTTAGTTGAGGCAAGACCTTATCTTGATTGTGTTCTGAGATGGCAGGACACTTGTTGAGTAGTGAAGCATGATTCGTTGCTATTATGATAGAATTTTCTGTGTGGTTTGGTGTATGGAAATCTTGTTGTGATTTTGTGATAGGTTAACTATGAAGGAACTGTGTTTTGATAACTGAGTTGAAGTGAGGTTGTCATTTTCAATTCTAGGTGTGCTAGTGTTGCATTATCAATGTATTGATGCAGATACTATTTGGAGGACAAGATTTTGAATTCTTGTGTAGTCTGTATGCAGTGCTATAGCTAGCAGAATTGATGTGGTGTTGTGTACAGGGACGAGATTCATGAAATGTTTGAATTACCACCAAGTGGAGTGGTAGGTTGTCTTAGTGTGGTGATATTAGGTATTGTACCTGTATCAGTTGTTTGATCTAGACATGTTTTACTTCGAGGATTTAAGACTGTTCTAGAAGCTACGAGGAATTACTCTAAGTGTGAGTGCGCCATTCTATCTGCGGATTGATGAAGGTTTATTGAGGGCGTTTGTTTTGAACTTCAAAGTGAACTTAAGACCGAGGTCTGCTAGACCTGTTATGATTGTGGTGAGCAGTGGAGATTCGGTATTTGGTTTCGGCTTATCTCCTAAAGTTTTGTGGCACGGAAAGTATTGATGTGCCTAGACTGAAGAAGAAGTCTACGATGGATTCAGTGCGAGTGATCGTGGTACAGTTAGAGTGGATGTTGATGCGACCTTTGTAGACCAGACGGGATTATAGAGCAACTTGAACCGACGAAAATTGACTTTTTCAATATCTGGTGGAGGCTTCATGATGAAAATTTTTTTATAGGGAACAAGAAATGGATTTGAGGATGAGTTTATAGCTGCACCTGATTGTTAGGTAGTGCACTTAAAATTCGGGACGAAATTTCTTTGTAGAATGTAATACCCCAGAAATTTGTTATTAATTTCTTAAAATTTTCTGGAATTAATAAAGTGTTTGTTTGTACGATTTCGTGGTTCGAGGGTGGAGTGGAAGTGTTTCGGATGAATAATTACTCGAAAAAGTTTTATTTTGAAGGGCCAGGGGTTGAATTTTTATTCGTTAAGTTTTTTTTGAAATATTCCTTCACGAAAGTTGTAGAACGTGTCGATACGAGTTCGTGGATATATGAAACGCGAAAATCGAAGTTCGTATGGGAAAGTTATGATCTACGGAAGACAGGAAATTATTACTATTTCGAAAAATTTCTCTATAAATAGGATTTTTTTGAAAAAAAAAAATCACTTCCCCATTTTGGAAATATTCCATAGCGATCTCCTTCCTCCGGCCACGGTGTTGAATGAAATTGGTCCAGTTTTGATGCTCTCCTCCTGTAGATCATAAGCATATTAGCCTTGAAGATCGATTCGAAGTATGGTGGCCAGAATCACGAGTTGAAGTTCAACGGCTGAGAATTTTCGAGCTTGTTCTAGCTTGATCTAGGCCGATTCAGTCTTAGCTCCAGGTATGAAAGTTGTTACTCTCATCAAGCTCTTCATTTTGACCGGTTGGATCAACTTGGTTTGGAGGTTGATCTGGCAGCGCATGGAGTCCACATGCGGCCACTGGTGGCAGCTCGTGGCGATGCGTCCAAACTTTTTTGGGGTCAGTTGTTTGTCATGTTATCATCTACTCGTAGATACGAGCGTTTTATATATGATCTGTAGCAATTGGAGATCGTTTGAAATGTTAGGGTGTTTCCGTAATTTTGATTATCTAGATTTTCAATCCGTGAGGATCCAATCGTCGGATCGACTTGTCATTTTGACATATTGACCGTAGGAGTGTTCCAGAGACTTTAGGGTGGTCTCAGATGAAGTTCTGCCTCTATTGGCGTTTTACTTTCGGGTTTTAGTTCAAACGGGGGGTTTCGAACTTTAATTGGTTTGTGATTCGTGTATTAAAATGTGACATTGACGTGACTAGGTACGTGACGAAGTTGTTTTGGATGTATTGTTGTGCTTGTGTTATCTCATATGGCGTGTGTAAACGCAGCGGGATATAGAGGTGAGTAAATCTCACGAGGTTCATTTATGAACGAAGTTACTTTATTATTTGGAATCATTTGATAAATCGTGAAATAGTTTTTAGAAATAAATATATGTTTTAAATTATATGAACTTGATCGTTTACAGTTTATGGGTAAGTTAAAATGAAGTTTTGTTATACAAGTGATTTTTTTTTGGGTTTTGTGATTTGTGAACCATATTTGTATTGGTGGCATTTCTGAGCGAAGAAGTACGTACGTACGTACGTACGTATGTATGTATGTATGTATGTATGTATGTATTAGGCAAACTATTAGTCCCTGAAGTATGCCTTCGTCCTCGTTTCAGTCCCTGCCTTTCTAATTTAATCTCAAAAGTTCCTGAACTCACAATTTTGAATCCAACCGGTCAATTCAATCCATTTCCTGCGGTTGCTCGATGACGTGTTAGTTATGTACTTGCTAGCTTAGAGCCACGTAAGACATCGATTGTGTAAAGTGACGAAAATGCCCATGGCCTCTATTATAGTAGTTTCAGACCTAGCGTGAGAGAACTCGAGGAAAGAGAAAATAGATCTGGGTTTCTCTCTCTCCCCCACTAGTGGATAGCTTGGCACCATCGTTCTCAACGGCCTCCGACGATCCACTGGCAGCCTCTCCATCATCCGGAGACGACCAAAAAAGCCCACGCGCCATCACGGTAAATGCCCAGACATTTTCTCTGGCCCACGACCTCTGCCTCCTTCACTGGCCTTCATAACCACCCAGCATTAGGTATCACCTATCTGAAAAATACCTCCTACACCCTCTCCTCTCATAAATCCATTTCCCCTTTTAACCAAGAAACTGGGTAAGGAGGAAAGAATCAGGCTAAAGTCCGTAACTGACTCTCCACAAATAGAGAAGAAGCAATGGTTTTTCTCTGCTCTTAAAGACAAGGTGGTTCGCGACCTCAACCCCTCTCGCTCCCACGCCACCAACCCTGCCTGCTCCTGCTCCCCTATGTCTGGTCTGCTCCGCCAAAAGAAGCAACATAGCCACCACGACTATAACAGCCACGGCCAGCTGGTCGCGCAACTAGAGTCGTTGATCGGGAGATCGGGGAGCCTCAGGCCGATCATGGAGGGTTCGGATCTGGACGGCGAGGAAATCGGGGAGTTGAAGCAGGTCGGGTCTGGTCGGGTCTGGGCCAGTGGATACGCACTCTCCCGGACTCCTACGGTGAGTTCGATGGCTCATAACAACCGAAGGTCTGATCTGAGACTCTTACTTGGAGTCATGGGAGCTCCGCTTGCCCCCTTCCACATTAGCATCTTCGACCCTCTGCCTCACCTCAGCAAGGACATTCTCATAATAAGCTTTCACAGCTCCTCTGGTTTTCTTCTTATTTTTTTTTTCTTGTTTTTTGTGTTGGTTGGGTTTGATTTGGCTGGTCTCGTTTGAATTGGGGAAATCCCTCTCATGTTTGATTTGCTTTGAGTGTGTGTAGTCAAATTTTGGAAGAAACTGAGGCCACTGGCATTTTCGTCACTTTACACAATTGGTGTCTTACGTGGCGCTGAGCTGGCAAGTACATAACTGACACGTCATCAAGAAAATGGAGGGAATTGACCGGTTGGATTGAAAATTGTGAGTTTAGGGACTTTTGGGATTAAATTAGAAAGTCAGGGACTGAAACGAGGATGAAGACATACTTCAGGGACTAAACAGTAGTTAGCCCATATATATTTACGTGAAATATGGTGTGGTATTGTGGTGTGCACAATAATTGTGATTCTATTTATGATATTGTCTTGAGTCTTTGTTCTTTACGGGGAGCAATATATCACAATATTGATGATTTATATTTTTTTTTGGAAGTGCTTGGAGTGTGGAAAGTATAGTTGAAATGAGTACATGGTATTATCGTATATGAAGTGTGAGTAATATTTTTGGGTCTTGAGTGACTCTTTGAAATGATTTGGTCTTTGTACCAAGAGTCTGAGTATCGAGGATCATAGTAGTGATCAACGACGAGAAATCGATTGATAGTTTTGTTTTGTGAAACCTTTTGGGTCTAGTGTGACCGTTGCAAGTAAATTAGTGACATGTGCGGTGAATTAAAAGGAGTTTCAGAGTATTCTTCCTTTCTCGTCCAAGAAAGACTATGTTGTCCCAGAGGGACTATAATGTAGGCAACATGTGTGGTGATTATTGTTATAAAGTGTGTTAGTGGTGGTAGAGTTTGTTGTTTTTATCGTAATCTCCTTAACTAAATTATATGCAAGGATTACAATCTTTCTGAATTGTTTGATTTTCATGTAATCTCTCGAACTAAATTATATGCAAAGATTACTATGATATTGAATTGATTGGTTTTAATGTAATCTCCTGAACTAAATTATATGCAGGGATTACTTTGATATTGAATTGATTGGTTTTAATGTAATCTCCTGAACTAAACAATATGAAGGGATTACTATGATTTATGTTGTTTGATTTTAATGTAATCTCCTCAACTACACTGTATGCAGGGATTACTATAGTTTTGGATTGTGTGCTTTTTGATGATCTCCTGAACTAATTTTCTATGCAGGGATTACGGGTTTTATTTACTTTAATTTGTGAGTGCAATTGTGGCTAAGACTCGTAATGAGTTAAGAAATGTTTTAGCATATCATGGTGGTGATAATGATTCATGCCAAAAGGAAAGAAGAGTGATTTCTTAGTTGGGTTGTTGAGATTATAAATGATTTGTTTTGTCACGGTGGTGACTTGTGTTTTCCTTAAGGAGAAAAGGATTATGTTTTTTTTTAAATAATCATTATGTCAATTTATTGTCCTTGAGTCGGAAAGGTGTTTTGTGGTTATTTGGTTTACTCAAATGAGCTTGCAAAAGCTTACCTGGTTTGTTGTTTAAACCCAGTGCACTATTCCAAGGTGTAGGGGTTATTGTGCAGGTTAGAGTAACGAGTAACCATCGTCAAAGCTGAGGTTTTGTTGCTGTCGTAGCTTGGATGTAGAAGTGTACTTTTGGTATTAGGCTTCCGTTGTGTATTGAGTGTGGTGGATGTGTTTACTCATTGAATTGTTATTCAGTTTAATTTATAAACTCTTTGTAATGTAATATATGACTCTAAAGAACGAGATGATATTGACATTGTGAACTCAGTTTGTTTTGTTGCTTAGTTTAAATGAAAAAAATTCTGAGTGTTCTTGTGGGCTTGTTAGGTTATCGCGTTTTGGATTTGAATTTCTTTATTCGAAATTCGGGGCGTTACAATTTCTCTCTTACCTTTACTCAAATTAGACTCCAAATTCTACCTCACGTGCATTGCCTTTCTACTACACAGTACGTACACTAGTTTACTTGTTTATGTTGTATGAGTATAACTTGCAAAATGTCATACAACGATGTTTAACTTTGTGTTGTTCGAGTGAGGGAGATATAGGCGGAAAAATTAGATGTGCCCCAAAATGATATTCATTCCCCCCAAAACGACCAAATTTTGCCTGAAGTGTTAGTTAACAATGTGATGATTTTATGTTTTTACAACATAATAACATATTTATGTTGTTTGAATGAGTAAGGATAGAAATTTGCTCCAAACTGACATTGTATTTGCCATATAGACAGAAATTTTTTCTCTTTGCTCCCTCGTCTTAATTTTTAGGGAAACTAAAACAAACAGACTTCGAGCTAAGGCCCATTCTAAACTTTCATACCCGACATTTAGAAACTATCATATTAGTACTAGAAATTTTCAACTCGACATATCATTCATACACTCCGTTTATAATGGCATTAACTCTCATGCTATGTGGCATATTTTGAGGATATTTTGATCACTCCTTAATTATGAGCTATCTTTGTGTTAATTACAAGCTGGGTTTTCTGGAGAAAATTCTCTAGCAAGATCTTTGACCTCTTTGAAGAAAGGTATAGAAACCTTAGTTCCCGAGAATTCAAGCCAAGATCACATATGGGCAGAGAAGGTCAATCTCTCTCTCCCCCTCACTGTTCACCTCTCTCTCTCTCTCTCTCTCTTTGTGCAACCTCCAACTCATCTCCATCAAAAAATTCAAACCCCATATATGCAAAATCTAAAGATTGAATTGAAATTCAATCAAAAATACGGAATCATCACTACTTCTCCAAGCACATGCCCTTCAATTGTCTCTAATACCTTCTTCTTCATCACTTTGTGACCTAGGAGAAGATCATCATCCAAAGCATAGAGCTTGAACTCGAAGCGATGACCCGATAAAGGCAACAAAAGTAGAGAAGAAAAGGTAAAAATCCATCGATCACTACTCTTTACTGAAAAAAATGATAAAACAAAGAGGAGGAGCCAACGGCAACGCCATCACTGGAAGAAAAGAAGGTGAAAGAGAATAACATGTACAAAGTAATACAGCAGCGGCGGAGCCACATCTGCTCATGGTGGCAGCAACTGCCATTCCTAACAACTTGACAAAAATTGACAAACTATATTTAATAGAAAGCCTAGAAGACATAAAACAACTTCAAACCTAGGGGTTTCATAGATTATTCACCGTTTGACCGGAAAATACAAAACTTTTGTCAGAAACCTAATGCTTTCTCTCTTTAATTTGTCATGTATAGAGGGAGATAGGGTGGGAAACTTATGGATGTGTTGCTCGTGAAGAAATGAAGAGATTGGGATATGAATATTTTTCGGAGGTTGCCAGAATCAGCGATGATGGTCAAAAAACCAGTTGACAGTGTTGGAGTTTTCTTTTTCTAGGTTTTTCGTTCCCTTCCTGATGTTTTTTGTCTCTTCAGGTTGTGCAAGCTCAGGAAGTGGAGACAATGGAGGGCCAAAGATGAAAATACCGATAAAAAATAAAAAGACAAAGATTAACGTTGTGATTAATATGATGTATAAATAGTGGGTTGAGAGGGATATTTCAGGTACTAATGTGATAGTTTCCAAATGTCAGGTATGGAAGTTTAGAATGGGCATTAGTTCGGGGATTGTTTGATTTTTTTCCTGTAATTTTTATGTGTACATCATCCCACAATAGAACTTCGTTTATGTGTTGATGAATCATAAAAAATAAAAATAAAACTATATGGTACAAAAAAAAATGCCTAGACTGGCTTTTAAAGGATGAAAGGTACTTCAATCTAATGAAGGCCCGAAAGATAAGTTAAGATTATTTCTCGAAAGCTAATGAACATTGCTGCTTATTGGTGGGATGATTTGTAAGAGGCAGGGCTGGCCCTGAGTATAGGACCAGCAGGCTTGTGTCTATGGCCCCCAACTTTGACGGGCCCCCGAAATTAAATCAAGTTTTATATATATATGTTTGAAAAAAAAATTACTGGAGATATATTAAATAGATATATTGTCGTTCTTTACTTTTTCTTTGACGCGGCTACTCAGCCAGACTCGCCGTCTTGTTTTTCCCCATCTCCACTTCTCCATAATCCCAAATTCTCACATCTCAAACCTAACAGGTAATTCATCATCAAAGTCTCAATTTCATCTTTGCCAACAATCATCATAATCTGCAATTATAATTTTGATTTTCTTGTTCTTCGTGTGTTCGTTGTTTTTTATTGATTTTTTTTTTGAATTTCTAGCTGAATTGGGATTTGGCAAGAAGGATTTTTTAGTCTAACACAGCAATTTCGTTGGGTAAGTCTCTAATTATTCTCAGCAAATTCAAATACTTTTCAATGAATCAATGATTAAGATTTTGGGTCTGTTTTCTTTACTTTTTTTCCTTATTTGATTCGTCTGAACTAATAGAGTTATAGAGATCATAACTGATTATGATATAAGTGCATCCTTGATTCCTTGTTAATTGTAAATAGAATTGTGGTAACTGGTACTAGTGCTGTAGTGGTATCAGTGATGCAAGCTAGAATAAATTTTTTTTTTGTATGCACAGACGACAAGGCTAGCACTCTTCTTATTCTACATACATATATCATGAATATATGATCAGCCTTCTTTGATATATAGAGTAGAAAAGAATACTTCAATTTAGGGTTAATTCGATGATTCTATTCATCCCACAATGAGGGTATATATACAAGTACAAAGGAGTAGTCTAACTCTAATAGGAAACAATCTTTCCATAATTACAGGATATTCTAATTAAATAAAATTCTAATTACATACAGATTTACAGCGATTCTATACTCCCCCTCAAGTTGGTGCATAGATGTCTATCATGCCCAACTTGTCAACTGAGCTGTCAAATACCTTCCTAGACACTCAGTAAGAACATCAGCTAATTACTCCTCTGAGTTTACAAATGGAAAGCGAATAACCTTTCTGTCAAGATTTTCTTTAATAAAATAACGGTCAACCTCCCTCCTCTGAGTTTACAAATGGAAAGTGAATAACCTTTTTGTCAAGATTTTCTTTAATAAAATGACGGTCAACCTCCACATGCTTTGTTCTATCATGCTGAACTGGATTATGTGCAATCTCAATGGCAGCTGTATTATCACAATGCAAATCCATAGGCTTTTTAAGCTTGTAACCCAGGTCTTTCAAGACATTACGAATCCATAACATTTCACAGACTCTGTGTGCCATACCTCAGAACTCAGCTTTTGCACTTGATTTGGCAACAACTTTCTGTTTTTTGCTACACCAAGTGACAAGGTTCCCTCAAACAAAAGTGAAGTACCCAGATGTAGAACGTCTGTCAGTTTTATCACCAGCCCAATCTGAATTTGTATACCCAACAACATCCAATTTATGTTTTTTTCTGAAACAGTAACCCTTTACCTAGCGCCATCTTCAAGTACCTCAAAATACGAAAGACTGCATCCATATGCTCTTCACTAGGACAATGCATAAATTGACTAACAACACTCACAACATAAGCAATATCAGGTCTAGTATGTGAAAGATAAATCAACTTTCCTATAAGACGTTGATACCTCCTTTTATCAGTTGGAACTTGATCAGGATAGATAGCAAGTCCATGATTCAGCTCAATGGGTGTCTCGATGGGTCTACAGTCCAGCATCCCCGTTTCAACATGTAAATCAAGAACATATTTCCTCTGTGAAAGTGAAATCCCTTTCTTAGACCTTGCAACTTCAATACCTAAAAAATCCTTCAGTTGTCCCAGATCCTTCATTTCAAACTCCCTGGACAAATACTTTTGCAATTCATTTATCTCTTTTGGATCATCCCCTGTAACAATCATGTCATCAACATACACAATAAGAGCTGTAACCTTACCATTCTTGCGCTTGATGAACAAGGTATGGTCAGAATTGCTCTGTCTATATCCAAAGGCTTTCATGGACTATGAAAATCTTCCAAACCAAGCTCTTGGAGACTGCTTCAGGCCATACAAAGACTTCTTCAATTTACACACCTTGCCAATGTCACTTGGGTAATTCTTAACACCTGGGGGCACATCCATGTACACTTCTTCCTCCAAATTCCCATTAAGAAACGCATTCTTCACATCAAACTGGTGCAAGGGCCAATCTTTGTTTGCTGCAAGTGAGATTAGAATCCAGACAATATTAATCTTTGTCACAGGTGCAAAAGTCTCCTCATAATCAATCCCATAGCGTTGTGTATGTCCTTTGGCAACCAACCTCGCCTTGTATCTATTAATAGTTCCATCTGCATTAAGCTTCACAGTAAATACCCAACGACATCCTAGAGTCTTCTTTCCAACCGACATAGGTACTAGCTCCCATGTTGCATTCTTTTGAAGAGCTTCCAATTCTTCATTCATCGCCTTTGTCCATTTTGGATCCATCAATGCATCCTGCACGTTACTAGGAATATATACAGTAGATAATTGATCAACAACAACTGCATGTGACCCAGAAATCCTATGGTTAGACATAAAATTAGCTATAGGGTATTTAGCTTTGGCTTTGATATCTAGTTCATATTGTTTCTTAGGAATTCCCTTCGTAACCCTTTGTGATTTCCTAGGTTCGACATTGTCTAACCGAGAGGACTCATTAAAGCCTAGTACCTGAAGTGGATCATTCTGACCGGGATCTTCAGTTGGTGATGCAGAAGGGGAATATCTTGTGTGTGAGCTTCAGATACGTCTTGATTTTGATTCAAACTATCCAGGAAAGTCGTCTCTTCTGTCTCGAAATTCACAACACTCTGTTCGGTAGTTACATTTTTTATTTCGGAATTTGCGACACTTCGTTCGGCAGTCACATTTTCTGTTTCGGAATTCGCAACACTTCGTTCGGCAGTCGCATTGTCTATTTCGGAATTCACAATGCTCAGTTTGGCAACTGCATTTTCTGTTTCCGAATTTCTACCTTCAAATCTATCCTCCAAATTTTCCAAGTCTTCAAAGACATCAAAATCAATAACAGAACGAGGATTCCCTTCACAACCTCTCTCCCCCTGAGTAATAGGCTCGGATTCACGAAAAGCAGCATCAAAAGAGACATGTATAGTGCCTGTAAGAGGTCATAATATCGATAACCCTTCTGGAAGTCAGCATAACCAACAAAGATACACTTACGGGCACGGGGATCAAGCTTGCTGCGTTGAGGCTTGGGAATATAAACATAGGCTTTGCACCCAAACACTCGGGGCTCCAAATTAGGCATAGAAGGGATGGTCAAAAGTGTATGAAGCTTCTGATAAGGATTCTGAAACTCAATCACCCGTGAAGGAGTACGGTTGATAAGATATGCTGCTGATTTTACTACTTCTTCCCAATAGGACCGAGGTACATTCATGCCAAACAAGGAAGCATGAACAACTTCCATCAACTGCCTGTTCTTCCGTTCTGCTAAACCATTCTGTTGAGGAGTATAAGAATTGGAGGTTTGATGATGAATTCCATGTGACCGGAAAAACTCAATATAGGGCCATTCACAAACTCTCCACCATTGTCAGACTGAAACACTCTAATGGATTTTTGATATTGAGCTGCCACCATTTTGTGAAATTCGGTAAACATCCCAAATTCATCACTCTTATTCTTCAGTAATGATACCCATGTCATGCGAGTACAATCATCAATAAACGTTACATAATATCGAGCTCCAGAAAGATAAGGAATTTTCGCAGGACCCCAGACATTAGAGTGAATTTTCATAAAAAGAACATGACTTTTATTAAGACTTGGTGAATATGAAACACGGTGGCTCTTGGCTAGTTCACAAATGTCACAATGGAAATCCAAATCACTGACAACAGAAAACAAATGAGGTTGCAGCTTCTTAAGATAAATAAAAGATAGATGACCTAAATAGCGATGCCATAACCAGACAGCTTCCTTCGCATCCTCTACCCCATTGATCTGATTAACTTGCCCCAAAAGATGCTTCTACTTCTCTCCAGTCTCTGCCAGATCCAGGTAGTACAATTTCCACCTTCTAACACCATAACCAAGGATCCGATGAGTCAGAATATCCTGAAACACACAGAAAGACGGATAGAAGGTCACAATACATGCAAGAGCTAAAATAATTTGACCAACAGACAGGAGATTATAAGCTAGTGATGGAACAACTAAGACAGATTCAAGGGTTAATGTATCAGATAAAACAATAGAACCTTTTCCGGTTCCCGGAGTTGGAGTACCATCAGCAGTAGAGATAACAACTTGAGGGGAATGTCTAAGGTTTTTCACAAGATTAGGGTCATTGGTCATATGATCAGATGCACCTGTATTAATTATCCATGTATTATTCAAAGTAACCTTACCCTTCATACAAGATTGCGCTACATTAGCGGAGGCATTGTCTAGACGCTCTTCCTTTGTAGTAGCAATGGCGTCCTTGCCCAGATTCTTTCGTGGTTTCTTGGTGAAGTCCCACCAATCAAGGTAACCAATCACTTCATAGCACCGCTCTTTGCTATGACCTAGTTCCCCACACACAATGCACTTTCTATTTGCATATGGATTTGTTAGGTCCATAATTACCTAGTAATTATTCCCCTAATCTTGCACTTTTGCGTAACCTTTGTGTCTATTTATATATATTTATTATGTTTTCCATAGCACTCATAGCGAACCACCGATTGTTGAATAAACCAAAAGTAATCCTTCTTTTTTGCTTCAAGAAAAACAACTAATCCTTGTTTATGGCCACCAAAATTGAATGTATAGGTGTTCTACTACACTAACATGCCAATGTGTGAGTTGTCACACGCTAGGCTCCTAACTAAATTGATCACCAAGTTCCCCCCAGACCATACTCAACAAATTCTTTTTCTTAGAAAAAGAGACTTGTCTCTTTCTTTTTCTCCTCAATTATCAAGGTGATATGCAAGTTGCATGCAACTAGGAGTCCTAGTCTTTGGAATGGACCATTCTGGTTCTATTGTAAAGTTCAATATTGGCTTTGGGTATTGGTTTGGACAAGTCGAATTTTTCCGGCCAATGCGGAGTTAGTAATAAAACGTTTGATTGGGGGTGTGTTTTCATGTAATGAACGAAGCACCAGCAGATGGACCAATATTAACAAATTTTACAATAAATGGTTTAGCGACTTAGCGTGTATGCATAGGTGATCATTTAATAAAGTTTATAGGTCAAGTCGTTGGCATTTTCTTTTGTTATATGTTGAAACCCAGAGTCTAAGATTGTGACATTGCTCCAGCACCCATTGTTTGAAAGGGACTTCATAGAAATCTAGATCAAGTGTCATTTGCATACTCAATTAGTCCTTTTATTCTTTGTTTTTGTTTCATAGAGCCATATAAAAATAACAAGAGGAGGTAGAATGGTTTTCAAGTCGTTGCTGCAAGGCTTGAGGAACTCATCGGAACTAGCTGGCATAGTGGTGGCGTTTTTGTTAATGGAAAATGCTACAGTTGATGGTTAGAGGAGCATGAAATGTGAACTTATTAGAGTTTTCCCGTTCATGCTTGTATTTCTTTTGGCCTAAGATTAATAAATTCATAGTCATATCTAATATCAAGGTTTAAGACTAAAACACTATAACTCATTTAATCGTCACAAGAAATAGATAATTATGACTTTTTTAGTCAATAGGTGACTGTTGGAGAATGAACTATGCAAGTATCACACATATCGTCAAATAGTTGGAATTGTCCGCTGATTTGTTGGCATGTTTAGTGAGTTCAAGTGATTAGCTTTGTAATTAGACTTGAGAGCTACAGATTCAATACTGCATAAAAGAAGACGAAGTAGATCGATTGATAGGACTCGGGCCAATGAATTTTTATTGAGAAAAGGTGGCAGACAACATGTGTTGCTTCTTTTTAATTTATCGTTCTCTTTCATTTTGGCCCATATATATACAACGTACGTATGGTGATGTTAATATTTCCATACATGTGCATGTGCTTTCAAGTGTCAATTCCCAACCTTGCTCGATTAGTCCTTTAAAATGGTCATTTAGTAACCACGTCCCCTCGTTCAATCACGCAGTTCTGGAATTAATATACTTATCATGTTCATAAAAAATGGTTTAGTAATCTGATTATGATCTAAACCGATCTGTTCAATTGTTAGTTCTCGACCTGTTAGCTAACGAAACTCTTTAGATTATTCAAACATGACGCATTTTGCATGTACATGTACATGTATATTTTGTTCATTGATGTAATATAATTTGATTGATTGCAGTAAAAAGTTTATGAACTGATTCATTAAGTGGAGAAATTTAACATTCAGAGTGAAGAAAACAAATCTTTCGCACTCTCTAAATTACGATATAGATGCAAACAATAGGTAATTAAATACAAGATCATGATGGAAATGATGGTCCAACAAATTTGGACATCGCTCGTAATCCCGATGGACAAGTTAGAAAAGTATGCAATTGAGTTCAATGCGTTCATAAGTTCTAATATTCGATCCATTTTGTCACATTCTCATCCCAACTGCCTTATGACTTTGAAGAATTTAGTGTAGATTGAGCTGAAGTACTTTCTTATACACGACCAAAATTAGAGAAAAAAAGTAGTACTTAGATATTTTTCTTCATATATTGTCCACACCCGAGTTGTAAAAGAACCCCAACTAAAGTGAATGAAGAGTACTGTGAGTGTGCCATTGATATGAAGTCCTCAATATCTATCACGAATACTTGCAATCACATTACTCCAATATATGAGGATAATATCTGTAGTGCATAGCAAAAGTAATGGTGGAAAATTATGCGTGTGTACTTTAGTTATTTTGTCATATTGCTTCTGGTCTCTTCTTTTGATATTAGGTATAGCTAGGGTTAATAAACCGGAGGGCCTGCCGTAAAAGAAAATGGCACAAGAAATTAATTGACTTTGCTTCTGATTTGTCGTCTTGTTCTTGGATCAATTAAGATCACTGTCCTAGAAGGACCTCCACCACATAGTGCAGAAGAAGAAGAAGCAGCAGCAGAAGGTCGCAGGTCGTCTTTCTTTTCCATGGGGCCTCCCTCCAGGCCACCTTCTTCTGCTGTTGCACATGAACATATATGATTGATTGATTCTATTTCTTCGTCAACTTGGGGCAGCCGATCCGACCCCTTCTGCCTGCGAAATTAGCTTAAGGAAACAACTCTAATTAATTAAACAAATTATTGGCCAACCCCAGATTTGGTTTTTCATTTAATAATTGAGTGCGACTATTTCCACCCTACTAAATACTTTGTTCACCATATAATCAAAAATTTTCTTTAAAATCTCAAAATTGTCCTTAACTACAATTATTAATAGAAAAATAATTGTAGTAAATAAAACTTCACCCAACAGATATCTCTATTATCATCTCAGCTTTTTATACCAAAAAAAAAAAAAAAATTATCATCTCAGCTTCTTCATCGCTAGTCTGCCAAAAAATTTGTTAGACGAAATTTTCAAGCTATAGCAATAAATGAAAAGAATTGTTGGTTAGTATTATTTTGTTCAACTTCATCTAACTCGTGTTTGATTCTACGTCATAGTAGCTGATGAAGGGAGAAGATAGAGAAGAGGAAAAAAACGAAAGAGTAAAAAAAAAACTAGAAAGTGTGGGGTTGTAGTACGATGGTATGTTTATTTTTTTTTCCTTTTATCGTTTCCAGTTTAAATTTTCAATAGTGATATTTTTTTTTCTTTTCTAAATTATTTGAGAGTGAAATTGGAAGTTTCAGGATAAAATTTTAATTGTAGGGTGAACAAAGCATTTGGTAGGGTGGAAATAGCCTCACCCTTAATAATTTCCGGTCAGTCCTATGAAACACTTATTAAACCAGAATTAGTTTTTAATGGTCAGTGAACCCGATAACACGACTCGAAACAAATAAAGTGGGTTGAACCCGCACGATTAAAAAGAGGGTCGGCCGTGGGTCAACCCCCCATTTAATAAATGGGTCGGCCACGGGTCAACCCACCAACACGAAGTGAACCCGTATAACCCTATTATGCTATATTTCTTCTTGAAATATTGGACGTTAGGAGTATTTGATCATAGGATTAGACAATTTGAAATATTTTGCTTTTATAATTATTGGATTTAATTAGTTATGAAGTACATATAATTATTTATATTCTTCGTCTTGTGGAGTTTTTAATGAATTTAATCAATTTTTGTATTTTTTAGTTAAATGGGTCGCATTGTTAACCCTTACGTAGGTCATTTTGTGTAACACGACACGACCTATTTATTAAATGGATTAAGCGGGTTGGAAACGAGTAACCCGTTTAATAAATAGGTTGGGTTTTGGTTTAAATTTTTGACACGATTATTAAATGGGTTGGGTTTGGGTTTGTATCTTGCAACACGATAAATACCTTGACCCAACACGAACCCAACCCGACACGACCCATTGACAGCCCTACTTCTAATCCCTTTATAAGGATTAAATCTTACAAATAAAGACACTTTGCTCTTCACTTGCCACGTGGCAAGAGTTAATTTATTTTTTTACCCTTAATTACTTATTTTAGCTTCTAATTCATTTATGTTACTTTTTTTTTTCTGAGAATAATCTCTTTTTGTTACTTTGTTGTCATGTGTCAATAAGACATTTACAATTCTAACCTTCATACATGGATAACTAAATCTTAATTATTTTCTTTAATCCAAACTCGTTTTTGTTCAAATCCTACTGTTTGCTACTGCATTTTATACCCATGTTCTGCTATTGCATTCGTCATCGCCTAATCCTGCTACTGCACTCGCTGTACTCATACTCGTCCAGTTCTGCTACTGTACTTGTACTCGTGTTCAGCTACTGCACTCGTCATCACCCAATCCTACTACTGCACTTGTCCAATCCTGCTACTACACTCGCTGCACTCATACTCATCCAATTCTGCTACTACACTTGTACTCGTGTTCTGCTACTGCACTCGTCATCTCCTAATCCTGCTACTACACTCGTCCAATCCTGCTACTGCACTCGTTACAATCATAATCGTTCTGTTTTGCTACTCGTGTTCTACTACTGCACTGGTCCAATCCTGCTACTGCACTCATACTCGTCCAGTTCTGCTACTGCACTTGTACTCGTGTTCTGCTACTGTACTCGTCATCGCCTAATCCTGCTACTGCACTCGTCTAATCCTGTTACTGCACTCATACTCGTCCAGTTCTGCTACTACACTTGTACTTGCATTCTGCTACTGCACTCATCATCGCCCAATCCTGCTACTGCACTCATATATGAGCTACACAATATAACAGAATGTAGTTATCATGCAAGGCACATGATATGCATAATGGGTTTCGAGCTAAACCAAAATTGGAAACTTTACTTCTTATAACAAGGTTTGAACAGTAAAGTGCTATGCCACTTTCTCAAAGCTACCTTCATTTATGTATAAACAACCAAAACATAAGTTGAGTTCAATCAGACCCTTACACATGCATTTGAAAGCATGGTTACTTAGTGTAACTTTTAGACGTTTTAGTTACAATTCCAGCACTTGAACAACAGAAAAGAAATACCAAAAAGAAAAAAGCTCACAACTCTACTGAATTACTAAGTCAAAATGCCTACAAGAACTAGCATAAGTCGTAAGTACCACGACAGGCATCAGTCAATGTTCAAAATGTTAAGGCAAACAAAAACATTTAAATTAGCACTAATTTCAGTTTACCCCCCTGAGGTTTGGGGTCGTCATCATGTTAGTCCCTCTAGTTTCAATTTAATCAGTAACACCCTTGTACTCTCCAAATTCATCAGCCGTGTCCAATTTTTGGACCTCCGTCCAAATTAGACGTTAAATCTGACGTTGGGGCCCATTGTAAGGGGAAAACAGTCATTTAAATGTAAAAAAAGTAAATTAAAAAAAAAACCACGACAAATAAACTCTTCTTCTTCTTCATTTGATCCGCCTCTCCTCAAAGCCCGAACCCTACTCTTCCTCTCCCTCCCTTTCTCTCTATCTTTATCCACTCTCGCCGCTCCACAAAAAACCTCGCCACCACCTCCACGGCTCCACCAGGTGACGAAGCTCTGATTTACCATACCGACCACCACTCTCTCAAATCGTTCTCACTCTCTGTTTTGCCGACCAAATGAAACTCCAACACTAGCAACAACAATACCACACCAAACATCGATGACTCCCCGGTAACCATAGTCAACAAGATCAGCGCCTCAATTCTAATCTTCTCCAAACCCTCGTCACCGCCGTTGATCCCCAAAGACATCGTGCGTCCGATCTAATGACGAAAAGGCGAGTTGATTGACTGTGGATCGGGTCAGACCTAGGAGGTAGTGAAGGAATGAGATTGTGAGAGAGGTGCAAACGACGACGTCAATCTAGAACCACCACCAGGCTCGAACATAGGATCAACGACGCCTAGCCCAAAGATTGCCCAAAGCTCCGGAAAATCCTTATGTGGTTGCCTCGGTTTAATCTACTTAGGCACTTTGATGGTTACCAGTTCGCGATTACGAACCCGATTGAATCTGCTCACGGGAGTTTTGCAAATCCAAGCTTTCAAATTTTGGTAGTGGAGGTGTTTGGTTGGGGACTGGTTTAGTTAGAATCAAAGAGTAGGACGATGCGTAGAGAAGACGACGTTGTTTTCCAGTCATCTTCTTCTCAGTTCATTGATTTGCAATCGAAGAATGGGTTTAGATCTGAAGCAGGCGAAGTCTTATACCCGCTCATTTGATGTGTCTAATTTAGGGTTCTATAGCCACCAGGATCGAGGTTTCGGTGGTTTTGTGAAGTGGGTTTAATTATGTGATCAGCTTCAAAACGAGAGAGAGTTTCAGTTATGTGTTTTACTCCTTCAGGTATAAAGGAAAAAGATAAGGGTTAAAAGTGTAATTTAGCTCCTCAGGTGGATCCAAAGTGGGAAAGTTAACGTCCACGTCAACAATTAACGTCAAATTTGGACGGAGGTCCAAAAATTGGACACGGCTGATGAATTAGGAGAGTACAAGGGTGTTACTGATTAAATTGAAACTAGAGGGACTAACATGATGACGACCCCAAACCTCAGGGGGGGGGGGTAAACTGAAATTAATTAGTCCTTCAAATAATATAGCATCTCAAAGCAATGCACATGAACAATCAAACAAACACAACAAAAAGCACTAAATGAAGAACCTGCGTTGAAGTTGGAAGTGCAGGACGTAGCTCAACTCCTTATTCTGCATCTACGTTGAAGTTGCTTATGGATGTGGAGAATCATTCTGGTGCAAATCGATCAAGTGGTTTGTTTCCACCACTGACTCTAAGTTCATTTAATCATCCTGATCCGAATTCGATTAAGCCAAAATTAGCATATGGGTTGTTTAAGAAAAGCATACCCATGGGGTTTTCAGAAGGCGTTACGGTGCTGAAGGAGGCGATCTCCATAGAAGAGGAGGCCTTAGAAGAGGGCTTTACGGGCAGCTTAGGGGTGGTGAGGGCAGCCTCTTAGGCAGCGAGCTTGGCCTCGTCTTTCTTCTCGCAGTAGGGCTCTGCCTCTTCTACTCTTTCTAGACTCATTGTCATCCACCATGGACACCTCTAGCTTATCTTTGGCCTAGTTCCAAAAATTCACACAAATCAAAACCCAAACTTTAAACCACATTGTCAACCAAAGACACCTATTTTCTCTGCTAAATCACACGGATAAAAAAAAAAACACAAAACTCAAATGAATTACCAGATTAATTAGATGATCACACTCCTCCTTAGAAAGAAAATTCTTATAAATAAAAGCCCTACAGATCATGAAAATGATAAAGAACAAGGTCAATTGTGGACAAATAATCAAAATCGAGATATGAAAATGCAAAATTGAGAAAGAAAAGAAAACCTGGGATTCCATGAGAGTTGAGAGACGCGAGACGGATCGAATGTAGCAGAAGAAGGACCTTTCTTCATTCTGACCAGGGATTCCACACTGCAAAATGCACAATACTCCATCAGGGATTTCCGGCATGATTGGGCAAGCAGCGGGCGGGTTCGGCACCGAAGGTAGCCCAAGCGCGGCTTTGGGTTTTCGTTTTGGGGTGTTGGTATTGGTCAGTGGCATACGCATAAATATTTCATCAAACTGAGCATTTTGGTCATTTTCCATTAAAATTGGGAGTCAGGCTTGCATAATTTGGATTTTGGGCTTGAGCTCATATAATTATTTGTATTTTTTTTTTGAAAGTGAGTATTCTGTGTTTATATCTTTGATCATGTGATACTATGTAATTTTCTATTAACTTTATTAAGTTAAAGGTTGCTTTTAGTCTCTACTCTTATCGATCAACTTCTGTAGTGATGGGTCTCTTTCAGGTTCAAGTAAGATTTATATAAATTGTCCTTTAAAAAAAAATTTATATAAATTGTTATAAACAACAACAATCATGTTAACTCCATAGTCTTTACGCTTCATAAAAAGATGCCTTCAATCCTACACTTGTCTCTAATGCGATTAAAATGAAACTAAGATTCAAGTTTGAATTTCTAATGTCAGTGATAATCTAAAAATGATAAAGGATGCACGCCGCGGGCGAGTGATGGTCCGTTACTCTACTTCAAGACTACTAGTGTCCTCTAGCGATTTCATCAGCCGAAGGTGAGTAGCTAATCTCGTGTAATATTCTCCTCAATTATTATTCAAAAATGCAATTATCTGAAAAATGCATTGAGCTAACGGAAAATTGATCGTATCTACTTCGCAGCATCGATCGGCCTTTAGGTTCTCGACAACAAATGCAATCATTTTAAACCGATATAATCAAAGTCATATTATGATATATATAGGTCACCATCTTCTTTGGGCCAAAAGTCTGTCATAGCCACTTTAAGTACTTCACAAGGCTAATGCCTAATGGATAAGCCACATTAGTTAGTTAGAAAGAGTCGTGCGTTTCATATCAAACAAAAGAATAATTGACCTAACTTTACTTAACTAAATGGATTTGATTTCCACAAGTTGATGCATCACCGGATGATAAGTACCAAGTATATATTATACATGGGAAGTTTCTAAAACAATGACTCAAAATTACGTAATCAGACTAATGTCCAAAGACTCAATTATGGCAACACCCCCTTGTCATTGATTAGTTGATTTGAATTGGCTGCATTTACCTAACTTAATTGTGCTTTACGAAAGCTGTGTTTATGGTGTGCATGATATTGAGCAGCCAATATTGATTGTGGACAACTCGATCAATTATTTCACATGCTACAAATTAGGCTATTTTTAATGGATGTTTAATATATGCATGGATGGTTTGGGTGTTGTAATTAAGGTTGTACACGGATTGGATTGGATCAGTTTTGACTCTAAACTATCTTTATGCCAAATTGAGCGGTTTATGTATTTTGAACAACTGATCATCAGAAAAAATAAGCATAGTCCAATCCAATTAAAAAATGTTTGGTTCGGTCGGTTAGGCGGTTTAACCCTAATAATATTATTTATAAAAAAAATCTTAGTAAAATTCAATCACAATAATAAAAATTATGTTAAATAAACAATAACTAAATTTAAAATTCAATAATTAAAATCCAAAACTAATATTCGATCAAAAATCAACATTTAGAATAGATTCAAAGTGATTCACTTATTTGCTGGCTCAGCCATTAGTAATAGCTTAATTTGCTAGTATTGAAGGTTAGAGAATGAGAGACTGAGAGATGTAATAACAAACAATAACTAAATTTAAAATTCAATAATTAAAATCCAAAATCAAAATTTAGAATAGATTCAAAGTGATTCACTTATTTGATGGCTTAGCCATTAGTAATAGCTTAATTTGCTAGTATTGAAGGTTAGAGAATGAGAGATGTGATGTGAGAGAATCAAAGTGATTGTAGCGATTACATATTAGAGTTCTAGGCCTTTGGGCCTTAGATTTAATATTGTAATATATCATTTAAGAATAAAATTGTAATTAGAGTTCTAAAACTTATTTATTTTTTTCAAAAGAGGATCAAAGGATTTCATTTCGGCTCTTTACTTCAGTAGTCCAAACTATAAACAGTACAGTATTCATGGTTCTAGCAACATTACCTAATCAATATTTGGTGTGATACATATGTAGCTCTAATCAAGATGAAGTTGACACCGTACCATCGTTCTTTTTTCTTGGTTTAAAGTTTTGTCTCATCGAATTTTATTCGAATAAAGTTTTCCAGAGACCATCTATAATCTAGATTTGAGAATTTATTTATTTATTTATTTATTTTTGAAAGGGATTTGGAACCCAGCTAAGCTGGGAGGCTCATCCCCATACCTTACTTATTGTATTATTTAAAATAAGGTGTGTCGAGGGTGACATAGGGCCTTGACCTCGCACACTATTATAATATCTTCGTAGAGTACATTTCGAATAATAGCAAGAGACTCATTTAACCATACATCCCGAAGCAAATGGGGTTGCCAATAGATTGACAAACCTTGTTAGTTTCGATGTTATTTCTAAGGGTTTTTGTCCATTTACCCTAATTCTAGGGTCATTTATCTCACTTACCCCATTAAGTTTTTTTAATTCCCCTTACCTATAAAGACTCTAATAAAGTATTCCTTAATACCCAATTAAGTTTATTTTTTATTTTTGAGACTATTTTACCCTCATCCATTTGTTACATAGAGAGAGAGAGACAGAGAGAGAGAGAGAGAAGGAATAGGAGACTTCGCCGGATTCCAGTCACTGGATGCCACCCACCGGACTTCTTTGAAAACCTCGCCGAAGGTCCCTAAAGAAGTCGTCGAATATCTCATATGTCGCTAGAAATCTCTATTGCCCTCCAATATACCTTTATTGGGGGCAACAGAGATTTTTGAAATCTCGCAGGAATTCCCAAAGAGATTGTCGGAGATCTCATATGGGGCCGGAGAGGTTTATTACCCCCCCCCCCCCCCAATAAAGGTCGATTGAGGTCTATTGCTCTCCAATAGAACTTTCGGTCCTCGAAATGGGAACTAATCTCTCCAAAATTAGACAAATAAAACTTTGATTGAATCAAAACATTTATTGTCCTCAATAGAAGTCCATTTCCCCCAATAGACCTTTATTGCCCTCCAATAGAACTTCTTTTTTCCTTTCCTTCTGAGCATTTTATTGCAAAACAGAAGTTGCACCATTTTGATTTGCAATGAAGAAGCTCCATCCCAAAAAGAAAAAAAATTAAATCAAAGGCACAATTAGCTTCGTCTTCTTGAAAGAAATGGCGTCCAAAACTACACTTTCAATTATCATGTCAAATAAATATTTGTATGGCTTGGTGTCTTGAGAAAACTATAGACTGGAGTTGCTTAATTTCAGACAAATGCAAAAGAATGAACTCTGAGAATCCTATCAAAACTAGTGCTCCACTTGACCTGAATTCGACTCACCAGATCAACGTTCTCCGCTACCACTGTCTTGGGTCGAGAACTGGAGGGGCTGAGGTCCTTGCCGGATGGGGTCTTCGGGTCGAGAGGTGGAGATCGGTCTCATCGAAGCTAGTGATGACCTCCTCGACGAAGTAGCGAGTCAAATTGAAGTGACCCTTTCCTGGAGCAACAACGACGACTTAGCGTCGTCGACGAGGCCAGGACTGACGTCGAGAATTGCCTGCTACGGTCTGGTACCCTCCGGCATCGACGGACCTCAATTCAGACCAAATCTTGGCCTCACGATCTAATCGGTTTGGCAGAGAGAGAGAGAGAGAGAGAGAGAGAGAGAGAGAGAGATCAGAGAGTGGCATGATATAATTTCTTAATTAGGTTATGGGCAAAGTTGTCATTTCTCTTTAAATTGGGTTAGTGTGAATAAAATATGTTGCTAGAGTAAAAGTGAGATAGTTTTGGTCAATTTTGGTGCTTTGGGTCAAGGACCTATTTCTAATGTATGGAGAAAAAACTTGTTCTACTCACGTGATTAGTAGCAGTGTGTTTTTGTTTCCTCCTTTCATATTAGACTGTGAATTATTATTTTAAATTTTATCATACTTATATGTTATGTAATTGCATCTCATATGAATACAATTTTACATTTACGTTTCAAAAAAAAAAAAAGATGAAGTCAAGGTCGTTTTGTGGTCAACACCACCAAACAATTAACACATTTTGACCTCTTAAGTATTGATTTTCATATTGCAATTTTAGATAATAATGTCAAAAGACGTTGAAATCATTTTTTTGGTTGTAAAGCGACCAACTTAATTGTGTTCCAGGCAAGGCCGGTCCTGAAGTTGTGGAGGCCTAGAGCAAAATCTAAATGAGGCCTTACTAATTCCAACATAAAAAATATATTATAAAATTTGGTCAAATTAATTTAACAAGGCAAATAAAATAATATATAAGAATGAAAAACATAAATAAAAGAGAGATTACTACATAACGAACACATGTCATGGGTGGAAAATGGACAGTGACTTGGCCAACTAAACTATTTGCATTTCATTAAATTGTTTGACGTTTTTTGTTAATATATTTTATATACACATATTCTGAGATCTGAGGCCTCCCGAGATTGGAGGCCTAGTGCGGCCGCACCACTTGCACTACCTCAGGGCCGCCCCTGGTTCCAGGATACATTGATAGATAAACCCTACAACAAAAAGAAAAGTTTACGGATTGTTAGAGCACTAATGTTCTCCTGGTTAGAGACGCCCAACGTAACTATCATATTCACGTTCGATGAAAGCGAAATGATTAGATTGGTATGAACAATTTACCTTGGAGTGGCTTAGGGTTGACATAGAGTGAAATAATGGCAGGAGTCCTATAGACTAAAAATTCTTGGAGTTGAAGGAAGGTACCCCAAATAGGATTGGGCCACTTTTTCAGTCTTTTCTTCGTTAATAAAGACTTATAGAATTTTTTTTAGACATTGGGCTTGCCCATGTCAAGCACCACAAGCACAGTTGAATCCCAAATCTTGTTTTATAGCCCATATGGGTTAAATTGTGTAGTACTGGACATGAGTCAGCATTATGAGTGATCTAGTTGGTTTTGTAAGAAAAACCTTAAGAGACTAGTCCGAGACCCACTCACGCTTCGGGTCTCTCACTGCTAGTTATGATAGTCTGAGAGTATGGTTGCTGATTGCTAATTTAGTTTTATTTTATTTTTTTATTATTATTATTTTATTTTATAATTTTTGTTTATGTTTTTATTTTATTTTATTTTATTTTATATAGAGTAAGTTATGACAGTTTGAGTGAAAAGAGGTCAAGGAGAAGCATATTGTCTACAAGGGAATTAATTGTGCTAATGGTTTCTATTGGCAAATTGGTAATGGAGAGAAGGTGAAAGTTTGGTGTGATCCGTGGATACCAGGACTCCCATCTTTTAAACCAGAGCTGCAAGTTAACGATGGGGACGATTCACTCAAGGTTAGTTATCTTTTTCTAATAGAGCATTCTTGGGATGAAAGGAAAATTCGGAATTTATTTTCAGCCAATACAGTAGAGGCTATCTTGTGTATACCTCTAAGCTCAAGAAGAACTTAGGACAGGTGTGTTTGGAGGTTAGAAGGTGATGGAAAATTCTTGGTTAAATTAGCCTATAGATTAGCTTTCTTACAGTCTTCATCATATCGACCTAGTACTGGGGTAGTCACAACTAAGTTCTGGAAGCAAATTTGGAAGTGTAATATTCCCACTTCCGCAAATATGCATATTTGGCGGATTTGTAATGATATTCTTCCTTCTTTGGAGTGTTTGGCTTCGAAACAAGTTCTATTGGAGTCTCATGATTGTGTTTTATGTGAGGGTGAATTGGAGTCAACACTGCATCTGAGTTGGAACTACTCCTTTGCAAGGCAAGTACTTAATTCACATCGAGATCTGTGTCAAGTTTGTTTTGATGCACAAACTGATGGTGTTAGGGTGGTTGAATGGCTCATTCATTGTGTTGGGAAGCTGTCGAAACACTCTTTTGAGGAGCTACTTGTTCTACTTTGGAATATTTGGAAGGAAAGGAATACAAGGGTCTGGGAGCATAAGAGGACTGAAGCAAATGATGTGGTGATTCGTACGAGTACTAGCCTTGCTCAGTACCGTCTGCACAATGTCCAAGCAAGGCAAATGGGAACTGGGTTAAAGCAGCTCGATAGAGGTGTCCTGCCATAGGGGTTTTGAAGGTCAATATCAATGGCTCGTTTCATGCCTGCACGAAGATAGGTGGTTTGGGATTCATTGTCCGAGATTGACAGAACCCGCCCCGGATTTCAGGGTGAAATCCGAAGTGGCCCTGCGGGGCCCACTTTAGAAGAAATTCTACCAAAAATTTGGCGAAACTTCCCATAAAAGTAGGCTACCCAAAACATGTACGAAAACATTTACACTTCTAAAACATCCATCTTTATTCTCCTGGAGCCACCCTGCTCCCCAAATCAACATCAACCAAAAATCACATAACACAAATCACAACTTAAATAACATTAATTTCCTCAGGTAATCAGAGCAATTCTAACAGCAAGGGTAAACAAGGAAAACCTAAATCAAATAAAAACGCGGAAGTCATGCTGTTGACTATGCCTCAACTCCAATGTACGCCCGACCTCAACTAATTCCGCCTGCAAACTGGACATTTGAAACCGAAGGGCGCAGGGGAAAGTAATTGAAAAACACGTTAGAGTGAGTGGACAAAAATAAACGACTAAATAAATAATTTAAAAGAAAAGAGGTTGTATTACTTTCCCACGAATTTAAATTCGTAAAACTTCGATGCATGCAACGTTTATAAAACGTATGTCTTTAAAACTCGGCGTCTCATGAAAACATACCAGTCCCCGCTGGCTAAAAGAATCGGACTAGCCCCGCTAGTCAAGTAACACATAAAGGATATGGGGAAAAGATGTCACCATACGGGTAAAAGAGCCCTTAGGCTCTACCTACCCTCGACTGCCACTCACACATAGATTGTGTGAGGAGGAGAACTAATAACCTCTACTTCCACTCACACATAGATTGTGCGAGGAGGAGAACATTACCTCGACTGCCACCCACGTGAGGAGGAGAAAACCTACCTCAACTGCCACTCACAAACACAAAGTAAGTGAGGAGGAGACCTAATCACATGACCCGCGTATGGTGAGGAAGAAAATCGTCAAAACCAATAAATCCATATAGCTTACCCACACTTCTCACGAGATAAGAATCCAAGTGTGCAAAGACGTGACCCCGCACGCCAAGATTTCTCTCAATCTCAGAATAAGTAAGTGAGAAAAAATCCATAATAAACCAATATTCACTTTGGCGGATATTTTGAAAATAAAGTAGAGTATAAATTCTGAATCCGCGCATAGCAAAAATAATATCCGAAATTAATCATTAATTAGGCATTCCCAATGCCAAAACCGAAAGTCAATAAATAAAGAGAAATCCAACTCCATCGAAACTCGTCTCGAAATCTTCCAGGAACTTAAATCGGCGATTAGGAATATACTTAATTCCGGCAATTATCTCGGAAATAAGTAATTAGTAAAATAATATTATAAATCATAACCAACCTTTGAAACTCATTATTGAAAGCAAATCTACAAGATAAACCGAAATCAAATTCCGAAAATCAATTCATTTGCTCAAAATGTAATATGATTAATAAGTAGAGCATTATTTTAAGAAATAAATGCATGCATCATTATTTAAAAACAAAAGTCCACTCACAGTACTATATAGGCGACCAGGCGTACGAGTTCCTTCATCGAGCAAAAGCTCGGTATTTCGTCCTGTACACAATTATTCGTACATAAATAATTATCGGACGGAAAAAAATCTTACGATAATCAATAATTAAGTCTCAAAACCCAAAACCTCAACTTCTCCAATTCTCTTCCACATCCAACCAAACTTCACCAACACTGCCCACTCGTCGATTTCAGACTATATATGGAGGAAATCCGACAATCGGATTCACGATTAACATTAACCGAAATCCAAATCTTTAGAAATTTATAATCGATTAAAAACTTCTCCAATTCCAACCAAATTCACATATTCAACCTCTACAAAAATTATAGGATTTAACTAGCTAAAAAAAATGTAATTTAAATTACTGTTTAAACGCCACCACTGTTCACGAGCGGCACTGTTCATGCGGCGGCCAACAAATTTCAACCACAGAATCATCTCAACATTCTAAGCTTTTTTCATAACTGTGACCAAGTGAGAAAATACCTTGAAGTGCTCCAATTTTGCAGATGAACACAAACCCGGAAATCTCCAAACCCACCAATTTGGAAATCTTTCAAATTCACCTTCCAAATGTGGAAATTTCAGCTAGAAGTCTTGAGGGAAGATGATCAGTGACTCGAGGCGCTCCTAATAGAGCCAATTTCACCGCCGAAGATAGACTGGAACTGGAGAATTTCGTAGGAGAAGCCAACTACTACAGTAAAAATGCTTGCATAAATTCGGGGTTTTCCGGCCAAATCGCCAATACCCACTTGTACCATCGTGTAGAGGAGGAAGAGACGGTCCAAGGACAACTGGAATCACGTCAATCGGACGTCGGACGGTGAAGAAATCGGAAAAGAAGAAGGTAACTTTCTATATATATAGAAAGTTACCGTGAACAGTAACTTTAGTATTTAGGCTATAACTTTCACATACAAACTCCGATTTTTACGTACCACATATGAACGCGCTCGGTTTAACGTCCTCTACAACTTCATGAAGAACATTTTCTCACATTTTGACCCGAACAAAAGTCAACTTTTAGGGCCACTAAAAGTATCGAACAAGTAAAAAGTGAAAGTAATTGTCGTTTACCGTCCAAATGACTAGTAAACTGGTAAATTGAGGTACGAGACATTATAGAGATAGTCAGGGAGTAGTGATTGCAGGTGGTGTACGGTCTCTTCATCATTTGTTCTCAGCTGAACATGCCGAGGCATTGGCATGTCTTGAAGCAGTCAAATTTGTTCTGGAGCATAACTTGAACCCTGTTATTATTGAGACAGATTCTCAGGTTGTCCAGCGACAAGCTTCTCTGTCAAGTGAGGCAAACTCTTCTATTGTCAGTAGAGTTTATGAGGATATTGTAGAGCTACTCTCCTATTCTCCAAATTTAAAGATCACTCATACCAAGAGAGAGGCCAATCAGGTGGCGCATAGGCTGGAAGCTCATGCTACAACTCTTCAGCAAGCAAATTTTTTCTTTTCTCCTCCTAGTTTTCTTATGGCTGCACTTGCAGTGGATACCATTCTAGTGTAATTCTCTCAGTTTCAATAAGGGGATGACAATTTTACTCAAAAAAAAAAAGGAAGAAAATATGGGAAAAAAGATATGTGCATACAACAATTTGGATCACAACTAACCGGCCTATTTGATTGTCTAAACGGGTTATGTAATTTGATCCACCACTTTGTGTTCACAAAGTTCATTAGGCGGAAGAAAAAAACATCAAATTTCATGTTTCCTTAAAGCAGGCCCATCACTTAATTTTGAGAAGCAAATTTCATTTATTGAATATGCTTTTGAAAGATGAAGAGATCAGCGTGGTAATAAAATAAAAGGCTACTTTCATTTTACCTCTCTAAGCGTTACACTTAAAATTAGTTGTGTTCCTATACTTTATAATTTAAATTTAATCAATGATAAGTACTTGCAATTAATGGACAAGCTAAAAAATTGTTAGCTTGTTCATTTAGTGCTTACGGGGCTCATTTTGACTCCACATTTTTTGATGATGTGGCACACATAATCAACATGTCACGTCATTAATAAATAAAAAAATTAATGGTTATTTTAAGAATTTAAAAGGAAAACCTAAGTCTTATTGGCTTTCATCTAGCAACACTCCACGTCTGCATTGGCCTCAAGTCTCATCGTCTCAAGAGGAGTGCAGCCAAACGAGTTGTTTCGGCACTTTGGAACGTTGTTGGATGCTCATCAACTCATCAAGTAGGTGAAGCAGTGAGTTGTTAGGAATGAAGAGGTTGGATTAGGGTGGTGAAGTTTGTTCATATTGATTCGATTTGGGGGTGTGGTTTTTGTGAGCGGTGGCCATGGTGGCTCCATGTATGGACATGTAGTGGGTGGTGGTCGTTGGATTAGGCATATGTCACAAGAAAGCGAGATTGATGTCAAGTATGTTGTGATGTTTTTGAGAGATGTTGGTTGTATTCCAATAATAGGATGTCCTCTGAAGGGTAGCACGTTCAAGTGGTGGCACGACAATGGCAAAGTGATAATGTAACAAGGTAGGTGTGATTGCCCTAATGTGGTATAGGTTGAGGTTTATGATGAGTCACTTTGTAACCACATAGGATCATTGGGTATGCGGTGGGTCAAGTTTGGATAGTGAAGGGTGGTGGGCCTTGGCAGTTCGGGTCCACAAATGATTTTTCGGCAATCTGGTATTTTGACAAGTCTATTATAGTTGGATGGATGTTCATCATCGAAAGGTCGCAAGTGTGGCTCTATGTCGATGATGACCTTTCGTTTGTAGGGTCAGATTGCTTGCAACATGTGGTTGGATGTTTTTGTGGCTAGATGTGGGTCCCGCTGGCTCGATGAGAGTGGCGGCAAGATAGTAGCATCAGCTGAATGGATGACTCCTAGCACCCTCTCAGTGGTGGTTTTGGTTTTTTTTTATGTTGTTTATCTTGTTCTTAGTTGTTTTAGTTTTGGATCTATTTTGAAATCTCAAATAAGTATATGCTCTTTCGAGCCAGAGTTGAGTTTGTACCAAATAGTCTTATTGGCATAAAATGTCGTTAGGGCCTTCTTCTTTTACATATGTCCTTCTGGCTTCATGAGGCGTGTATGGGCATGCCAAACAAGGTTTTGTTTCTGGGTTGTCGAATTTTCCTTTGGTCTGACTTCTAATCAGGAGATTATAGGCCAATAATGGTTCAATCTCAACTTCAGGGTTCTTGATGCCTTGATGCAAGAAATTAACACAAGTCGGTCTTATTAGTTGGAGTCTTCATGTTGTGTAACTCAATGACTGCTTGTAAAAGTGCAAGTAACGATGAAGAATATAAAGTTTGTGAGAAGATGAAATGCATTAAGTAAATGCCAAGAGAGTAGGTGGATGCAAGTAAATAAAATGCATTAAGATAAAAGAAGAAATTTAAAGATCAAGTATGCAAAATGCAATGATCAATCAATTTCACAAAAGGCACATGAGTAGAAGGCCTCCGAGGTCTTCAGAGTGATCTTGCAAAGTAAACCCTAGGTTTTGCATGTTGCCGGTGGCGAACACATATTCCTCAAACCAAGCATCGGCGAGGCTCCAGCGAGAGGGTGGCGAGGTGATGATACGACGACGTTGCAATGGCGGTGAGAGCTACAATCGGTGATGGAGGTGTGGTTGATCATCGTGGTGGAGGTCAGGGTTGTCTAGGTGTCAAGGCTTGTTCTTGTTGATCGACAGCAGCTTCATAGCTTTGATGAGGTTTGCGGAGGATTTTGAGTTTATTGAAGGCGGTCGGAGGCGATGGTGATTTGGTTCCTGGTAGGGTCGCAGCGGTACACTTCTTAAGTTCGATCCAGGTAGGGGTTCTCTCAAGTCCAGAATGATGGTGGAGGATAGAGGCCGCTCGCTAGAAGAATGATGAGGCACGACCACTTGCCGGCTCCTATCTAATCGACCTGAAGGGAGGAGGAAGAAGTGATGGGTCAATGGGCCTCCAAGCCGTCTGGATTGCAGTTTTGTGGCCTTGACGGGTTAGCCCATTCCTTTTCCATTTTTCTTTGGGCTGCTGGAGAGTGGCATGGCCTATGTTTTATTGCTTTGAATAATTGAGCTTTGCTCACTCGTGCCCTATTCTATCTGGGATCGTTGTTGTTTACTGGTTGATAAGTGACGATGTATAGCATTGAAGGTCTTCGGCGTCAACGCTTGTCAAATTGGTTGCTCTGGTTTAGGATTGGATAGGCGTAGGGGTTGTTTTACTTTTTGCAATTTTTTTAGTTTGGTTTTTTTTTTTTTTTTTGAGAAAAATGCACCATCAGTGCCTCAACTCTTGCGCACCGGCCAAGTTGATACCCGGACTCTCAATTGTATCAATGTGATACCTGAACCCATATTTTGCTATCAACGAGGTACTTCCGTCAAATTTCTCAAACGGAAACGTTAAAAAAGTCACATGCCAATCACATGGGCCAAAAAAAAGGGCAAATACGTCTTTTTGCCCAAATGCAGGCCAATTTTTTTTTTTAACACAATTTTCTCTCTCCTCCTCTTCTTCTTCTTCTTCCTCCTCCTCCTCCTCCTCCTCTGTTTAGTCATTCAGTCCAATGAAGAAGGTAAAGACAGAGACCAGAAACGAAATCTTGCAGCAGTTATCACAAGACAATCCTTTTGCCTTGTCACTATCCCTACTTTTATTAAACACCGAAGACGTGAACATCGACGAAAGCCTCTGCTTCCCCATCACCGCCGCCGTAAGCAACGAATTGGGCTTTTTGGGCCGCGGTTCCTTTTCCTTCTTCTCCACCTTCTTTCTCCTCCTGGGCCTCATATCGTTGTCTGATTCATCCGATGATGTCGGAAGCCCGCAGAGGGTCCAGTCCTCTTCCTCGTCGTCGTCGTAGTACCTTAGGCCGTCATCATCCTCGATGAAGTCCCCGAACTCCTTGAGGAGCTTAGCGATAATCGCGTCGTACTCGTCCTCGTCAACCGTGTCGTAGATCGGCTTCTCCATCTTGATCTGGAACCGGTCATCGGAGTTTTCAGAGCAGCGGCCGCCTTGCCGACCAGTATAAGCTGCCAGTACGTCGCCACCTCCGCCCCACCAGAGCCTCGAGTTTACCTTCAAGTCGCTGTAAGTGATTTCTGGGTATGCATTGATTAATGGGTTTTTGATCTAGCTCCTAAGGAAAGAAAGCATAAAGCTTGAGTCTATGTTGAACAGATGGTGTTTTGATTTTGAATGATGTCAAATGCCAATTGATTGGATAATATATTGATTTCCAGATTTGGTTTTGGTTTGTTATCGAATTTCAATTTTGGTCAAGACTTACAAGTGGAATTGCTACATTTTAATTTGAAGCTCTGAGATTTTTGGGATAGTGGAGCACCTGCATCTGTTTGCGTCTGGTTTACAATGGCAATGCATTCATACCATCTTCATTCTGGGCCCTTTTCTTTATCTTCTTCAACCTCAATTTCCCTCATTAATTTGCTTCGTACCCTGTTGAAGGTTTGTGTACAATTTGTTGGGTTTTGGTTGTGATTGGAGAACTGAGTTTTGGCAATTTGTTGAGTTTTGGTTGTGATTAGAGAACTGAGTTTTGGTTTAATGGAGCATTGCTTTAGTAAAGTTTGGAACTTTGGATTGAGCTGAAATCGAAATCGCATTGAACATTTTTTATGCTTAAACTTAGAGCTGAGGTAGTGGAGGTCCGAGAGGCAGGCGGTTCTCGAAAATGACTACTAAGGGAATGGTGATCATCCCCTATTGAAAATGGCGGGAAATCAAGGTTTGATAGAGTCTGGGGTCATTTAAGTCATTTCATGGCATTTTTTGGGTCCGCATGTTTGCCACATCAGGCATCTGCCGGAGCCGTTAATGAAATGTGACGGAAGTACCTCGTTGATAGCAAAATATAGGTTCAGGTATCACATTGATACAATTGAGAGTCCGAGTATCAACTTGGCCGGTGCACAAGAGTAGAGGCATTGATGATGCATTTTTCTCTTTTTTTTTGGTTGCTCTACTCTATGCAGGCTGATTTGTGCATCGAGATGTATTATGAGAAATTTTTTAATTACTATAGCTTCACAAAGAGATGTCATTGCTGTTATTAATGGAACCTGATTCCGTTCCCCTAAAAAAAAAGTATGTAAAATGCTGAAAGATAGAAGAATATCATAAGCAATCTTTAAAAATGTTGAGACTTAATAGAGATTGTTGTAGATGCTGAATGTATTGAGATTTTGTGTTTGGTCAAGGATCTATAATAAAAATTTCTATGATTTTTTTTATTGCCAAAGATAAAACGAGTGAATAAATATAACACATAGTCTCGGCTTTAATTGTCGAGACCTCATTGATTACAAGAATTGAAAGTCATGAATTTAATTGTAGTAACTGCTAATTTGGAAAATGTCCCAAGTTTGGTTGCAGCTGCTTTGAAAGCGTGCTTTATTCTCAATTAATGAGTGAGTGCCATCAGCCGGTTGTTACGAGTGGCTCACTGCTCGTAAAGAGAAACCTCACTGCACCGAAGTGGCTCCCTTACTACTCAATTAGCTTTCGCCTGCGTCACACTTCTCATTTTAGACATACTAACAACATATGACCTCAGCCTAAGTTGGCCGTGATGTTGGCTTCACTTGTTATTTTGTGGACAACTTAACTGCGGTGACGATATTACGTACTTACAATCCCAAAACCTAGCTAGCCACGGTGCCAACTTCACTTGCTATTTTGCGATCAAGTTGGTCACAATATCGAAATACTTACAATTCCAAAACCAAGTGCGTGGTGTACTAGCTTAACTTGCTATTCCACAACCAACTTGGCCCTGTATACGAATACAATAAGTTGAGGTGGCTCCCTGATGGCCTACCAAGCCTCAGCCTACGCGACCTGGTACTCACTTCTCATCTTTGCCTCGTCAGCAAAATGCCTTATGGACCTGACCTACCTGTCTGTCACATGGGCCTTGCCAAATGTAGATTCAAACTAGTTATGGTCATAGGTTTCGACAGGTGGCTGGATTAGAGTAGCCGGTCGGTTATCAATATGATAAAGTTCTCTGCCAACTTAAGGTCGTGCATTTTAGTGCCAACTTGTTGTGATGTGATCGATCAGGAGATCTTAGTATGACCAACTCAATAGTTTTCTATTGTGGCACTTGTCCCGATTATTGCTAATTTTTTTGTCTTTCTGGCTTGTTTAGTTTCTTAATTTTGTTCCAGTCGTTGGATTCATTGATCTGTCAGTTTCTTCTCTTTCGAGTGATGATGTTAGTTTTAGTTTTATTGATATTAGTCATGGTTGTAAGACCACTTTGGGTATTGTGATTAAGTCATTACGTTTAATTTGTAATTGCAATTTTATTAGAATAAAATTTTACCTTAATAAGAAACAAATTCTTAGATAAAAATGGGCAATCTTATTGAAGAAATATTTAGGAAGTACAGTCTCTTTCAATGACCTCCTAAATAATCTCACTATGGTCATTCAACAAAGAATAACTAGAATTCAGAGCTAGTGCAGTAGGAGCTGAAACATGTGCTGCAGTGCTACATTCACGTCTTATATATTTGTGAGCATATTTGATAGTAACTCCTTGGAACTCTGCCATGATAGCCGACAGGACCCAAACCGGGTTCCACCCTGAAATTCGGAGTGGCCATGAGGGGCCCATCTTAGAAAAAATTTCACAAAAAATTTGGTAGAACTTCCTTTAAAAGTGGACTACCCAAAACTTGTAAAAATATTCTAGCACTTCTCAATAAACTTATCAATCCTCAACTTCTGGAGCCTACCTGTTTTTTTTTTTTTTTTCTAGAAAAAAAAAAAAGAGGATGAAACGGTTTCACTCTTGTCTCCATGGTGACTCGAACCCATGACTTCGTACATAGGTAGTAGGTGCTCTAACCCTACCTGCTCCCTATAACTCATAATCAACTTCCTAACAAGTAATAGAAAACGAATCTGAATCTCAAATCTTGAATATAAAATTATCTTTCTAATAACACACCTGAAAAATGGTCATCAAAGCAATCTACACAAATGATAGAAGCATTTTAATGTGGTATTTTAATAGTTAATTCCTCACATTTTGCTTAGTTAATTCCTTAACGAATTGATTTTTAACTCAAATTCTTTTTTCTTAGGTACATTGGAGTAAATGATGGTGAAATGAGCATTATGTCCACACTTACCTACAAATGGTGGAGAAAAATGGAAATGTACTAAAATGTCAATTTTACACATTTTCCTACTCCGGCTAGGAGAAACCAAGCCAAGCAAGGAAGAAGGAGCGGCTGCCTGACCAAATGAACTTTAAATGAGCTAAAACTTTCCAGATCCATTGTAGACACCCAAAGGAACATTTCATATGAAGAGTGCAAGATCCAGATAGAAGTGGAAGACCTTCAATTGATCGGTCCAAAGTTCTGACTAAAAGACGAAAACTGAAAGTCGGACCTGAAGTATTCTGGAAGCATTTCCGGCCAAAATACATTTCTAAAAGATCTGAAATTTTACCAGGGTAATCTACATTCATGGGGGAATATTTGTTATGAAGAAGTCTTGGGCAGAATCTAAACTTTCGGTGGAGATAAAATTGAAGTAAATGAGTAGGAAATCCATCATCATCATCACCAAAAAACATTCCATGTTTTAGGGTGTAATCATCATGTTTTCTCCATCATTACTCACACTAATCCACCATCATCATCACCCAAAAACATTCCATGTTTTAGGGTGTAATCATCATGTTTTCTCCATCATTACTCACACTAATTTACTCAATCTTTTCCAATTTCACTCTTCTTTCTCTTCCCTATATAAACACATTCTCCTCTCACTCTAAAACATCTTCCTTCATCCATCTCATCTTCTTTGTCTCTCCATTTCCTTTCCATTTTTCTCTCCATTCTCTAGTTTTAAGTTTCTGCATTTTTAAGCAAAGAGAAGAAGAGAAGAAGAAGCCATGAAGCCTCCTAGCCGTCATCATCCACCTTGTGCCGTGATAGTGAAGTCTTGCTTTAAAGATTCAAGATCAATGTCTCAAGCTCTTCATCATCCACTCCCTTCATGGTGTAATTTTATCTTTTTCCTTGTAATTTCTTTTGGTTTTCTTTGTTTAGATTTGTAGAACTATGAATTCTAGTTAACAAATAATGCTAAGGGCAAAGTTTAAAGCCCGTTTATATGTTTTGAGATAAAGTTGTGATTTCTATATGTTGATTTTTATGTTGCTTTATGATTAATTGAGAATTTTCAGATTCATATATTGTGATTCGAGAGTTGCTTATGTGAGTTTGTTTAATTAAATTTGCGTTATAGATAACTTTTGTATTTTAATCTTATGTGGTTGCAAACACGTAGGGTTTTGATATGAATGGTGCTAGGTTTAAGAACATGAAATCGACTTTTCGTTTTGTGTAAACTTGAATCAAAGTAGCAAAGGTTTTGTGCAAAGACCGAATTTAATTAAAGAGGATTGCAATTAGGTGGACTTTTCCATACTAAGTTGTACACTTGAGTTGATAGCCTTTCTCTATGTGTAATGCGTTAAACATGACATGATTGACTAGCTTTCTAGGGTTTGATTGCATGTTTAATAGGATTAATCTAGGTGCTTTCACTTAGATTAATTAGCATTGAAAAGTAAAATATGGGAAATTGTTTGCTTTTAACGTTTCACATGATCAACTCCTTTCTCATGACTTAGATGAACAATATTAGGGTTTGAATCAATTTAATCATATGTTTCGGTTTTTGATCTTTTTTCTCTCACTCCATTTGTATTTTATGTTTTTGCATTTTAATTATTTTGTTAACTTAGTTTTATTTTCGAAAAAAAAAACCAAAAACAAAATCCCCCCTTTTTTCGTAAATAATGTTTATACTTGTGAATATCTTTGTGAATATTATACTTTGTTTTAATTTTAATTGTTTAATTGTTTGACAATGACAGGTGTACCCTCAATCCCCGGAATAGAACGATCCCTATTTACTTATACTACTAACGACATTTCAGGGTTAAATTATGCGCTTGTTTTTAGCGCATCAACAAATGAACTGGAATACAATACAAGTAGGTTAACATGTAACCTATAAAGATAACGGAAGTGGTGGTCACTATGCATCGACATCCTACACAAGCTCGATCTTAACTACTCTGCAGACTTAAGAGAAACCAAAAAGCCCAGGGAAAAGCATTAAAAAAAAATTGTTAGAATAAATGGACAAAAAATAAATAATTTCAAAGAAAAATAATTTAATGCTTTCCCGATTTATTATCTGAAAAACCGAACATGCAGTAAAGTCTCGTAAAAGTACTCTTGATCCTCTTCTTTACTAAAATCCCAAACATGTATTGTAAAACATCTTGAGAACCATCTCAAAATCTCATTAAAATACTCATATGATAAATACCTCAAATCATACTGTAAATCTCATCTCATAATATAACTTCAAATCATCAGTGAAATCATCTCAAAACTCTTGGAAATCTCATAAAATACTCGTATCGTAAAATCAACAATGACTAGAGGGAACTGTTGACTACTCATCTCATGCCACCTAGAGGGTACTACCAACCGGAATATGAGGTGGCAATGGTTAGAGGTACTACCGACTTACTACCCCATGTCATCTGGAGGGTACTACCGACCAGACAACGCATCGGAGGGTACTGCTAACCGAAATTATATTATTGAGAGTATTTGTCGACCATAATATTGTCTAGATGGTACTACTGTTGACCAGAGGGTACTGCCAACCAGGTAATGCATGTATGTGCTAACATATTAACCTCCTCGAATAAACTAACCTCAATCTCATTAAAATATTAAACTCAACAAATCTCGAGAAATCAAACATACTCAAAGTTTTAAATATCATACTCTTAACATTTAAATCTTCGTTATTCTCATATCATACTCTTAACATTTAAATCTTTGTTATTCTCAATAACTCAATACTCAAAATACTCAATAGAAATCATTATAAGATCTCATAATTCAAATATTAGCAAAAACTCTGTAAATCCACCATAACTCAAAATAAACTCATAGCCGATAAATCATAAATAACTCGTTGAAAACATAAGATTAAGAAATCTTGATAATTATAAGTAAATCGTAAAATCAATTATCAACTCAATTATTATCTACTTAAATCAATATGATAAATTAATGCTCAAAATCATACTGCATGCAATTTAATTTAAAAACAAATTTCCACTCACATAATTACGCTATAATGTCCCTTCGACAATTTCTCCTCAAGCTCGATCTTCACGTCATCCTGAATATATTAATATTATGAATAATTGTTCTCGAGAATCAGTACTAAATTGACAATAATAAAATCAAAACCCTAGAAACTATAATTTGCCGAAAGCTCGAAATCATATCAGAACTAGCCCAAACTTCATAGGTTATGTCAATTCGATTATTATAACAACATATCGAAAATTGGGATCGATCCAACGGTTGGGTCCTCCCAAATCAAAACCCGAATTTGTGAAACATCGGAAATTCCGATCATTTTCAATACGTGCTTCAATTGATACCAAGTTCATATCCACATGCTTGTAACAATAAGTTCAACCCAACAGACCAAAGCAGGAAACCAGAAGCGGACAGATGCGCTCCCACGCTTTGCCACAACCCCGAATTGGGTCACCAAAATACATCAACATGTTCCTCTCATCATCCCTAATAACTCTCTACTATAACATTGATATTTTTTTTTTTTGTCAACATTGATCAATTTTAAGTGTATAGATCATAAATTACCTCGAACCTGAAATTCCCAAAATTGCTCTACTCTTCGATTATCTCTTCTCCGATCAAATTGGGCCAAAAGATGTATACTAGGATGATTAGTACATCAAGGGCTTCAAAACCCGGGTGGTGGGAGGGGCCAAGAAGCTTCCAAACTTCTAGAGAGAGAAACTCTGCCTTCTCTCTAAAAACACCCAGCCGACACAGCTTTCCCCCCTCCTCCCCCTTTCTTGCCAGATCTAGATCTCTTGATCTGGATCTTTGGCTTGAAAGTCGGGGGAGATCCCTTCCCTCTGCGTGAGGTTTTCCTACCCTTCTTGTGGTAGCTCTCTGCCACGGCGGTGGCCGGTATGTTTTCTCTTCTGCCTTTGTTTTCCTTTCATCCCCAGATCCCTTTTCCCAACCTTTCCTAACTTTTCAATTCCAGCTTACCCATCCCTATAAACCCTCTGTTCTTCTTTTTCTTCATCCTCCCCACCCCTACCATCCCTCTTCCTTCTCATGTCTTTTCCATCAATTCCCTCTTCTCTTTTTCTTTCCTTTTCGTCTATTTCTCAAATCTCTGATTCTTCATGGACAAGATGCACATCCTCCTCACCTTTCAGACTCCACTTCACTGATAGCTCGTTGGTCCTCCGGAGCTCCGACGTCGGCGTTGTTTGGATCGTCTCTTTAAACGGGGTTGTCCCTTTATCGCGCATAAATCCGCTGACGGTAGTGCAACAAGGTTCTGTATGGTCTTTGGCCATCTGTCCCTTTGATCCCTCTGCGGATCGTTTATTTTTTTCTTCTTTGTTGGTTCCTTTGTTTGTTTCAGAGGCTGTTTGTATGGTTTAGAGATTTGGGTTATGGAGATATTTCGATGGGTTCTGTGCTACTTTTCTTGTATGGGATTGTTTCGGTTGGTCTCCAAGTTCTCGCCGGCCGATCTCGTGACGTTTCTGTGTCACCCTTGGGTTTGGCTGGTGGCGGCGACGTCACTGCGTCCTCTCTCTCCTGGTCGATCTGCACTGTGGTTGAAGCTTGTTGGGCTGTCTGGGCCTGTTTGTTTTGTTTGTTTGTTCTTTTACTTTGGGCTCGGTTTGGGTCTTTAGCTTGTACTGTTGTTTCTAATTGAATAAAAATCCTTCCATCGCCAAAAAAAAAAAAAAAAAAAAAAACCCGGGTGGTGGTGTCATCGGAGGTGGAAAACGGAGATAGAAACGGGTCAAGGCTACGGAGATCTGTACAAATCCTCAATCACACAAAGTTGAGAAATAGTAATGCATGCACAACAGTCAAAATATCTCTTTACCATTTCATTAGTGAAGCTCTTGGCAACAAGAGTGGTCTTCCCAGATCCTTCCATCCCGACCACTAAGATGATTTTCTGGTTTTTCTCCTCATTCATCAGCAATTGTATTAACATGCTCTCTCCTCTTCAATCCCAACGAGCTCATCTTCCTCAATGAAAAGAGAAGACTCTGCTTGGTTCTGCACACATTTCTGACTATCATGATTAGAACTCGTTCCTTCTACACCACCAACAATTGAAAATAACTCGGCTGCCCATAGATTAGCATGGGGCTGGTTAAGTAGTAGCATCATGGCCAGTAGAAGCCCAAGTCAGACCAATAGTTTTTTTTTTTTTTTTTTCAGCGAAAACTGACGAGAGAATCAGCATTCGAATCAAGTCACACTTCCAAGTCTCTCTAAGTAAGACTTTAATAAGAACTATTAAGACATGGTATTCGTCTGGAAATGTAGTACGTAGTACAGGAGCATATTTGCAAGAAAAATTTATACATATGGAGCCTTGGTTTGTGTCGTAAACCAACACACGTACAAGAGTTCATGAACAATAATTTGAAGCAAAAAGAGTTAGCGTCACGTTCATGATGTGAAAAGCATACCTTGCCTGCAGTCAAACTCAAATTTGCAGAAGATTGAATCAATATGTGGATATGTCAACATTCTCTCAGTATCAGAAAAATATGGATCCAGGGGTTAACATACCTTATGAGGGGAAGCAGTAGGTAGATCTGCTAGAAAGTAAGTCTCAAACTAATTGAAACCTGACAACCAAAGACAACAAGATTTTGTGGTTTGATCTATCATCCAGTACTAATAGAAAGGTTAATTTTTCATCTTCTTCTCTCACTTCTAGAATCTCAAATAAAGAAGGTTAATTCTGCTATTGCAGAGATGTCATGCATTACTTATTATGGCACTCTCAAAACTTCAACATACTAACTGCGGTTCAACTATCATTGTACTCGAGAAAACAAAAATGCGCACATACAAACGCAGTCACACACAAATACAAGTACATTATGTGTGCATGCAGCCCTGTAAATCTAACCTGAAAATGCCAGGCATCAGTAGCAAAACACATGAAAAGGGTCAATTACCGTTTACACCACCTGAAGTTCAACCAGTTTTTTTTTTGGTCTAAAATGCTTTTAATAAAAAGCCCAAATGGAGAAGAGATACAGAAGATAGCAACTATTACAACATAGCAGCAACTGGTACAACACACCAGGCAATAGGTAATAACTGCACATAAAAGAACTAATGTGGACACGGAAGACCATCACTAGACAAAACAGAAACTAAAGAGGTTGGGGTCTGTTGACCCAAATTTCATTGCACAACCTTGATTTGGCAAGCTTTGCGGCCACATCAGCAGCGCGATTAGCTTCTCGGGAAATCCATGACCAAGAGACCGAGCTAAGAAGCCCTATTAATCGGTGGAATTCTGACAGAAAAGGATAGATTCTCCAATTTCCTTTTTCAATCCTGTTATTTAGAGCAGCAACCAATTCTTGGGAATCACTTTCAAATATGATGTTGTCCAGCTTCAACCAGTTAGGAAGGCTCCAGGGAACATCTACAACAAATTTCAGGAGAAAAAGAATAGCAATAGAAGCAAAACAATAGTTTATTCACTCATGGGTACAAGCCAATTTATTTATGATTCTGGGTACAGTGAAGGTCTCATTTGGGTTGGCCCAAGTTGTACTAAAAATAACATTTCCAGGTACTTTATTTTGTATAGACGACATGATTTTAATACTCGACAACTGAGCCCAGTAGCACCAAGAGATTACATAATCACTGGCCACTTATTTGCAAATTTTTCAGAAGCTAGATAATTTAGACAGCACCATGATCAGCCATGGGATGCTGCAGTAAGTTGGACGCTTATTTACAATTTACAAAGGCGCCTAGAGAATCTCCCATTCAGATTCGCAAATATCACGAGTCGGGATTTCTTTGAATCTTCTCCACCTAAAAATGCTTTTGTATGATGCCCATGCCATAATGCAAGCTGCTCATATTCTTGTTTCCTTGCTGAACTCGTTCTTGAAGTGAAGGCTTTTGGAATTTTTTCTAGAAAAAGGTTTCAATTAAGGCCAATGGCAATAGAAAAAAATGCAGAAAAATAAAGAGAGATACAGAGAGACTCTACCTTGTAAGGCTTACAGTTGGCTACCATGTGATGAACAAAATGAAGTTCTTCACCACTGACCATCACACAAGTTTCCTCGAGCTTTGCCTTGTCAGATTGTTGACTGATTTCCGTTCCATGCACACTGGAGATATTAGATCCACCTGCAAATGGTCAACCAGTAACTACACATACAAAAGAATCTGCAAATAATCATGCCAAAGAAACACAACACCCCCCCCAAAAAAAAAAAAAAAGTATGCAGGAATCAAACTAGAAACCAAACCAATAGAAAACATTTAAAAAAATGCAGTTTTATAGTATTAAAGAAATCACCATTTGATTCAGCTGATAACCCACCAATCGATGACTCTAACAGTTCATTCCATCTTTTTCCATCAGATTTATCCAAAACAATCAAATCAGATGATTGGCAGTTAATTGAAACATCATCTGTACATTGGCTAGCATTCGCAACCACACATCTTTCCCTCATGGAATCACATCTCATACCTTCCACTGTAGGAGTTATAACTTCATCTGGTTGGTCACATGAAGCGTCATGGTTTTCATTTGAAAATTCGCTGCATGATAGTGATACTCTGTTAAAATCTTTTCCAACAGCAGTATTTGCCCCTGGCAATCTGTCCTTGATAGGAGTTTGTTTGACAACCAAATTTTATTGATATAGCTTCTCATGCCATGGTCTTGTCTTGAGTACAAGTCAGAGCATGCTACTTTAGCACAATCACCTGAGGATCTTGTGCAAGAATCATACACGCGCTGTCTATGAAACAATCCTGTATGTTCCACATTCTTCTCCACAACAGAAATCACCTCTGAATCCCCATTTACTTCTTCAACACCAACCTTTACATGTTCTTTCGTTTTTCTAATCTTTGATTTCTTAGAATTATCAACATCTGAATAATGTTCAATAGGAAAACCACAAGCTGATATATTATCTCCATCCAATGAAGAGTCACAGAGCAAATCTTGCATTATATCTGCATAGAACTTTTTAACACTCTCCCCAACAGTCTGTACCTGATCTTCAACAAATTTAACTGTGTCCTGCCAAAAATAGTTGAAAGAAGACATAAAGTTAAGAACAAATACTAGATGAACTGAGTAATGAAATAGCAAGGGCACTGTCTACAAGGAAGACAGTATCACATAAACCTTGTTCAAATTAGACAGCGGGAATGTAACATGCATTCTATAGGTGTGATGAAAAGATAAGCACAAAAAACAACTCCGGCAAGAAAAAAATGTCACCAAGCACTAAAGATAGGAAGAAGGCAAAGAACTAAAAATTGCAGAAATTCATAAACACTACAATGCCAGCAGTCTCTGGCAACCATTCCATTGTGAAGATTAATAATCCAAAAAGGTCTTACCTGGTACATATTTTCTTCCACCTCCAAGCACATAGATTCAAATTTCTCGTACACACACCCAACCCAGTTTATACCTTTGACATCCATAGTTGTCATAAATTTTCTTCACAGAACAGGTGTACGTCGTCTGCTACTTTGTAGTTTCAGTAATCAGTTCAGCATCAACTAGTGCGCATCTGCAGGATATTACAATCAGAAGAAGCTCTTAACAACACATAAAAGTCTTTCTAATCCAGAGTAAGGAAACAACGAAAATCCATAAAATGACGGTTCATTAATTTATAAGGTTTCTAGTTTTCATAAAATAAAACAACCTATAGGATATGGTAAAATGTGACTAGTACTCAAAAGAAATATCACATTAAATGGTCCACAATTTTCAGGTCATTTTGTACTTTGTGCAAAGAAGTTTAGCTACATATTGTGCCATTTTTATTTAAGTTTACTTAAACACTACAATTATTACAAAGGAAAATATCATTTGCAATGTCTTTAACAAAAAGCAGAGAGTTCAGTAACAGATGATACCTGAACATTTAAGTAGTGAAATCCATTATTCAATGAATAAAGTGCTATTATTTACATATGCCAAAGTAAGCTAAAAGAGGCACAAGCCAAAACATGGTCTGACCATAAAACATATCTAATCATCAGCTGACCGACAGAGGATAGTAGGAATGGGTAGGCCCATGTGGTATATGGTTCAAATCCCCTCACAGTACCTACCTAGTTATGTGCTAGACCTTCCTGTCTCATATAGATTGTAGGGTTGGGCAGGAAGCCCCAGTTTTTTATGCCTGGGTCCACAAAACAGGTTTGGAGGATTCGTTTTGAGAAAAAGAGAATTACCAGGTGGGATATAGTTATAGTTCAAATATTGGTCATTATGGTTCTAGAGAATTTCTTGGGGCTCTGTATGGAAATTGGCTATTTAGATTTCATAGTGTAGCACTCTACGGCATGTTGTAATAAGAAACAACTTTAGTGTGCACAAGAGAATGGGTGTGGCTCCAATAATATGCGAAGAGGCTCAAGTTGTTGCACTTGGAAAGACATCCCTCAAAGTTGTTTCTTTAATTTACCTTTGCCAATTGTGGAGTGGAATGGGGAAAGGGTGAGATTTTGGGAACACTACTGGATGCTGGCCAGAGTCTTTTGCACTCTTTAGCCTAGGCATTATCATTAACTATACAACAATAACTATTCCACTGCTACATAGTGAGTAGATCCTTCTTCATATCCCTTCAGTAGAGATTTTAGGTTCTGAAGCAAATGATCTGGAGGTTCGAGAACTTACATCACTATTTATCATATTTCTCTAGACCAATTTGGAGAATCTGATGCTTCATTGATGAGGGGCTACATCTATTTGTTCGAGCTGCGCCAGCCAAACCTAATGCAATGCTTTTCTATCTGACAGGTTTAATCAATTTGGGGTGAAAGGAGAATAAAAGTGCAACTTTAGGGAGATAAGCTCTCATAAACAGCTTTTGGGTGGTTGGGGTGTCGAGAAATAGAAGGATTTTGATGCTGTGGAGTGTGAAGAGCTGGATCATCTTTGAGAAAGGTCAGTTTTCAAATTCCATGATAGCTCTTTTACTACTATTCTTTTAAAGTGATATGTTTTAGATTCTTTGTTTTGCTGTTTTTTCTTTTTTTCCTCTCGGTCTGTTTTGTTTGTAAGTTTTCCTACTGGTAATGATGCTTCTGTAAGAGGATTTTGTCGTCCTCTGCCGTGTTAAGATGAAAGAGAAACAGGTTTATTAAATGGTTTCAATAGTAATATCAGGCAATACTTGTATTAGCAAGAGATTCTACTTCAAAAAGCACAAGCACAGTAATTTCCTTGGCAAGAGATTCTACTTGAAAGTTTGTTTAACATCTTTCAGTTTCCTTAGACCTGAAAAATATCAAGTCTGTACCTTGCTGAATGCTAAAAGTTGAAATAATCAAAAAAAGTTTTTCTCATTTTGCCTTTCACATCTAGTGACTATCACCATGGGACACCAGAGATGCCAGTACCTCATCACCTAAGCCCTCATTATGACCATTGTGCAGCAGTAAAATCAACATCACCAACATTACTTCCCATCCAACAAAGTAATACAAAAACTGAGACTTCCACTACAACCATCCTCCCAACTATGTCCATCCCACACACCTTCCTATCCATAATCAATGAAATACCAGATTCTAATGAGTTTTCAAGCTTAAAACTTCAGGACTAGCATTCAACATGCTTAGTATTCAAATCTTATTAAAAAGCCCTATAAAACAAGGACTACAGTCGGACATTATCTCTAATGATCTGATGGAGTGATGGTTATTCAAGATGGCTGTCTCAGTGATTAGATTAAATTTTTATTTAAGAGAATGATAGTTAGAATTTTGTTACTATCTCAATGCCCAACAAGGAAAAATTTCACCTGGAAGACTAGCAAGACATTAATATGAACAGTTGCAAAATCTGATCTTAACATGACTAGATGTCTCAGCAATCCCATAACTACTTATCAAAGGATAAGCAGAGGGCATACTAGAGTTATATGAAATGAATTGAGGAAGCAATATGATAAACAGTCCTTTAACTTGTTGAGTTACTTTAGTACCCATTAAAAGCCGAAAATAGTCAGGTTTTTCCAAAAACTCCAATTCACAAAACCCAAAGAACCTATAGAGTAAACAGTAAAACCTCAATTGATCACCATTTCCTTCTCATAATGCAGAAATTCACCCCAAAACATGACAACCAGTATCAAAAAATAAAAAATTTAAACACGCCTGCTATTTTCAGATATGAGAACAAACTACAAAGCTGTTTCAGCTATAGCAAAACAGCATCATACAGTGATACCAAAGCCTTCATACAAAACCATAAGCTGCAACAAGCTGATCACATATATTAAATGGAAAAAGGGCATGCATGATCAGGGAAGAGAAAACCCTTATGACAATTTGAGAAGATGATAATTGAAGCTTGGATCATCTAGTATGAAATTGAAGCTTGAGAACTTACTTGGAACCCAGAAAAGCCAAAAGGTTGAGAATAAAACCCAAACCCAATTCAGTTTTGGTGTTGCTTGTAAAGGTCCTATTCGTTTAGAAACAATAAAGGACTAAACAGAAGAAACGGAGCACAAAAGAAACATGAAAGGCAGGCAGAAAGAGGGAAGCACAAGAAACGTAAAGACACATTTCACCTGGCTTTCTTCCATTGCTTAAATCTTGCCACGTGTTTTTTCGGAAATATTAAAAGTCAATTAAGGTCTTCGCCTGTTTTTTTTTTTCTTCCTTCGGTTGTCAAATGAGTCTCGGCGTATTAGCAATAATTTTCTTAACCTAACTTTTACAAACTTTATCACCGTGAGATAAAAGATTGTATAGAGTACCATTTATTTACGTTTGTTTCTGGATTGGTGGACTTGTAGCTTCAATATTACGATGAAACTATTCTGGTGACGTAGTTACTCTAACTTGACCTAGTACGGTCGTATGATTTTTCAATCAATGAAATCATTTTCTTTCCTCTTCAAAAAAGAAAAGAAAAAAGCTTTATTAGCATGGAAAAAATTTGATCCCAAAACAAAAACAAAAAATAAGAAGAAAGACGGTTTAAGCATTCAATGATTCAATACTTACATTACAAGTGTATATGTTCATTTGAGATCCAAAAACTTGTTGCAGAATCAGTATTCTGGGACGAAGAGCTTGTTGGAGAATTATGACTCCAGTGTATTACGAACAAATACCACAGTATCAATTTCTTTTTGGTCGAAACACAATATCAGTTGGGAATCAAAATTTTTAGTGAATGTAACATTTTGTTGGGTAGCATGCTGCATGCACAAGTATTTCCTCTTGGTAAATCAAGTGAAGCATTGCATGAAACAGAATAAAATAAAATGTGGCTTCATTCCAATCATCGAATGGAGCATCCATGAAAGCTCCATTGGAATTGCAGGACCAAGCCTTTTCTTTTTTCCTCTATGTCCACATACTTGCATGAATTTTAACACATATCTCAGGTAGAGATCATCATGATTGGCACAATTTTCTCTTCAAAGTAAATTCACATTGGTTGGTATGTAACAAGATATACACCAGATCCATTAAAATTTCAAACCCCAATCCGTCTAGGGAACAGACATTCAGACACTTGAATATAAGCATATCTCATCTCAGAGTTTATAATTTATATTAAACAGCAGCCTGAAAATCCCCAAAGTCATCATCTGGTATTTCTTGCGTGCTTTGATTTGCAGAAGTATTCATTTCTTTGGAATCATCTGCCATTGATTCTGGAAGTTTAGAAGCACCCTCCAGAGCCAGATTTGGTGGGTTTGAGGGAGACTTCTGGACATTCGTAGAAGGAGAGAGTGGTCCTGGAGGAGGTGGTGGTGGTTTGATACAGATCAAGGACTCTTTTTGGTTACTCTTTTTCGCGGGTGGCGAATTGCTCACTCCCTGCTCTGAGAGCTTGGACTTCACACCTTCAGAACTTTTCTGTTGACCAAAGAAATAAAAGTCAGTTAAAGCACTCACTCTAGTAAGTAGCATGAATGAGAAGACAGTTGACAATAAAATACAGATGCACTAACACTTTTTAACTGCAGTACAAGAGTCTCCCCCTCTTTTAAGCTGTAATCAACTGATGAAGTTTGCTGAAATTTCTGTTCCATCTCTTCCGCAGTTTTCTTCTTGTTTAGATATCTTCAAAGCAAATGAAAAACAACTTGAGCTCGAGTGATGGAAATTCATCTTCAAAGCATACAGTATCAAGCATTACAAAATCAGATAACAAAACCTCTAAAATGTTGCAGAAAAAAAATAACAGTCAAGAGAGGTTCTTTCTAAAGCCATTGGATATATCTATTGCAGGGTCTCTCTTATTTTTGCTGACTTGGGGAAATTGAATGTTGGGACCATGAAGAATTACAGGCAGGTGTTTTGGTTTAGTGAGAAGTCTTTTCAAACACAATTTCCCGGTTTAAATTCTTTATCCTTGGACCAAAGTTCTGTCATTTTTTCAAACTGCTCATATTCTCCTACTGGGAGTGATTTCCATTTTTCTTTTGGGAACTAGTTTCAGAAGAAACTTGAATCACAAGGAGCTTCAAGAATTTTCAGTTTGCTGTCATCTACATTCTGTAATCTCTTCCAACTATTCTTTTGGGATCTAAAAATGACATGTTCTTCAATTTCTGGTTCTTGTATTTAGAGGGTGTATCATGAGGGGGCTACTGGTGCACTTTTTTGTACTTCCCTATTTTTGTATAATATAACATTCTTCTTCCTACCACATCAAGATTGTTGTAGAAAAAAATGACCAGGAAAAAATTGTAAGAATTGTCTGTATAGAACATACTTCATGTGATCATGCAGGGCTGCTTGGAAATCATAAGCTTCTGTTCTTTCTCGAAATCCTAGGCCAATGAAAGCATGCCGAAGTCGACCATCTGCATAAATTTAAGAGTAATGATGACCAGAGATGAATAAATAACGGGGAAAAAAATAAAGTGAACAAAACACTCTAGGAAGCTTTAACTTGCTTCACAAATCTAGCACAATTTTTATTTTTTAAATCAGAAAACTAAACACTATATGGGTAAAATAAAGTAAATCAAAAAGAAAAATGTGACATCATTACTCTGCAAAAACTGTAGGGCATATAGGTCTTTGGTTATATCACCACATGGTGGTGCACTGATAAGCATAAGTTAAAAATATTTCCCAGTACATAAGACAATTAAATGAAATCCTGTATATTCTCTAATGTCCATCACATATGTATCTAAGCACTAACTACACCTTATCGGTGTAGCCTGTACTTCTAAGGATATCCTACTTTCTATCCTTCAGAAACCATCTGTAGGAAAATGGAGAGATTACATACGATTTTTATCTTTCATTTTCATCTTTCTTATCCTGTTTTTTTTTTCTTTGATAAGATGACAATGTTATACTAACAATATCTATGAATTCAGAGTAACAAATCCAACCTTTTCCGTTCCCATCTATGATATTAAACCAACATACATGGAATAAAGGCTTTGCAATTTTAGCCCTGTCTCATTAACAGATACCTATAAAAGTTTCAAAGGCCTTGTACCCATGGGTTTCCATGTCTAGAATGGATATACACATATTATTGCACATAAGTTTTGCTATACTGTTTTAAGTTTTTAACAACCACTGGCTGGTTTCTCTTGAATCATGGCTTTTCTTTTCCTATAAATCAATGGGAAGATGGAGAAAGGGGGATGATCTAACTTGCAAGTTAAAAATTAATAAGAAATAGAATCAAAAGTATCTATATATAGGCGGCTAATAGAATTCATTATAAAAGAGATTTTAAAAGAAGAGACCAGCAGCTCACCAATATTCTCCTCTACACGAAGAACAAAGTATCTGCAGAACAAAACATACATCAACTTGTCAAACACCCTCAGAATGATAAAATAAAATTCACATAAGTTCTAAGGCTTGATAAATTCAATTTACGTGAGTATTGCAGTAGATTGATGTATAAAACTCACGAGACACATATAGATTGTACAAGTTTATGAAGAAATGGGACTAACCTGCTGCTATCAATTACAGGTTCAACTGGATGCGGCTCTCCTTTTCTTAAAAATGCCGAGCATATAGTTCACCTATTAAGGATATATCAGATTATGGTCGAAAAAGAGATTATGTTGATACAACAAAAGGAAAACATACAACATAGTTCCACCATCTTATAGTAAATAAAAAGCATTCTCACCAGTGCTCTTCTCTTCAAGTCTGATAATGCAATCTTCTCCTTTGCTAATGACTTTCAATATTCCTTCCCAAACCCATTTGTTTACATCCCATTCATCAGCCCTGAAATAACCTTCAGACTTAAAATCACCTCCAACATATACAATCTAGAGTTCCAAAAGTAATCACAGAAACTGTCGATGGAAACAGTATCTTCTTTTTTGTGTTGTATTTACAATCTATCGATAAGCAACCAGTGAATAAAATCCTCAATCTCAGGAAACTTATTTCCAAACCAATCTTTCAAAACCTCACACAATCTAAAGCCCAATACTCCAAACCTCACACAGTCAATGGCATTGCACCCTAACAATGAAATTAAAACATAAACTGTCCGACGCATACGAAATTTGATGAGTTGAGCAAAACCTGTACGAAGCTGCACTTTTTCTGGGTGGTATCTGCACAAACAAAAACACAACTTGAGCTTGACATCACAAAACAACTTGATTTGGTGTGAACTAATCTAACTCTAAGTGAAAATTCCGTATGTCACATAAACATTACCAATTTCTATACATTCATACACACAGATCCTAAGCACCGCCTTATTTCGGAAAAGGGTTCGTACTATATAATATCAGTTCTCAAATGAACTCATTATCAAAATCACAACACCAAAACAGAATCGGATAACATGTATGAAAACTGAGGTGTATATATACCAAGTAGACGTAGCATTCAGAGACTTGGAAAAGCACAAGCTCCAGTGCCTCAACTTCGGCGTCGTCTTGATCATTCAATATCTTCTGATCCTGCTCCATGATTGGGATTCTGATCCCAAACCCAGTAAGGTAAAAATGTGAATCCGAAACTGGGTTTTGAGGGTACTGGGAATTTGGTAAGAATCAATGGGGTTTTGGTTTTCAGATTTGACGAAGTTTCTAGTCTCTCTCTTTCTCTCTCTCTCTCTCTCTGTAAAAGAGACGCAGAGCTCTGTTTACTTCAGATAGCCATCAGGAACCGTTGGATCCGATGACTTTTTGTGATCAGAGACTGTGGAAGGGTGTAGGATTATTTGGTGAAGTTGAAGCATAAAATGGTATTTACGGACGGTTGTGATGAGGAGAAAGGTCATTTATATGGACGGTCTAGATGGGGTCAACGCGTGTTATTTGGTAGAGGAAACTATAGTTCCCCATTGAAATTTACCGGGGACTTTCTTGGCCAAATAATACCGTGAATGAAAACAAGTACATTAGGAGAAATAATAAAGGAATGACAAAATCACTTTAAAACAAACAAATGTCAAGTGCTTCTAAAACTACCTATGACACATTTATATATATTTTTATATTTATTATTATTTTTTTTTAATTCAGAAGCACTTATGCCAATTTAAAAAATAATCTCAAACAAGTCTTAAAGTAATATAGGAAAATATCATTCACCCTAAGCTCCTGAGCATATTGAAGCCTTTCCTAGACGGCTTGTGACATTGTTTCTAATAGAGGCCTTTGTCCTATGATACTTAAGATTGATTCTCAACTGTTGGTCTGTGTGCATGACTATCATCTCAAATACCTTGAAACATTTACTTTGATCGTATTTCAAGTATGTCTGAATACAAGCTACTTGTCTAATGGGAAAGGTAATAGGCACGACCTCCTGTTACTGCTTCCCAAGATGTACTGCAGCTACAACAACCACTTTTGTGATGTGATGTATGTAGATACTTGACATGGATTCCCAAATGTTGGGTTGTGTCAATTCAGAAATTTAATGCAAAAATTTGATCAAGTTCTATGTTCATTGCATAATGACTTAAAAATGAATGGCTAAATACATGTATGAAAATATCATTTAATAATGAATGGGTAAATAATGTTATGAAAATATTCTCAAACAATTAATCAAGATAACTGAGAAAGTGCTCAGTACCATTTGGTCTAGTGACATAGTCTCTCCTCCGTAAGTGGGAGGTTATGAGTTCGATTCACTAAAAATCAGTTGTAGCATTTGAGTTATTTACCTGATCAAAAAATAAATAAATAACTAAGAAAGTTTCAAATAATGTTACACACGAAACTATAACTCCAATACATTCATGATGATAACAAACTTAATATGTAACAAAAAGGTAAGGGAAAGAGAGCTAATATGCAGTTATATGTAATTAACCCTTGTTTATATTCCTCGTCTTATTATGGTATTAGAGTTCTTGGGTCGCTTTGGCCTTGTCAAATTAGTTGATCTTTTTCATTTGAATTTGATCCAAATCATGACTAAATTGGTTAAGGGATCGTTTTCTGAATGTGATTAAGGCTTTGTTTGCGAATGTTTTAAAATGATTTATGAAACAAAAATGGTTAATTACATATAAGTGCATATTTGAATGTTTTTTTAGCCATAAGGCCACCAAATATTTTTTTCCCTCATAAGGCCACTAGAATAAAAATTGTGTTAAATTTTGGATATAAAAATTAATATATTTACGTAAATGTCACTAGAGTAAAAAAGTTAACAATCATCCTCTCTCCTCTTCGGTGAGGTCTCTGGCCAACTCCGCGTGTCTCCGGGGGTCTCCGGCCAACTTCCGGCGGTCTCCGGCAACTTCCGGCGGGTCTCCGGCCAACTTCCCGCTAACTCCAACCACTTCCGGCGACCACAAATCTACTTCACTAACACTAAAAGCTACTATTACCAACAAAATCTACTGTCACTAGCAACAAAAGCTACTCCGGTGAGATTTCTAGCTATTGTCACTAGTAACAAAAGTTACTGTCACCAACAAAATCTACACTCTCCAAAACCAAAAGCTAATGTCACCAACACCAGAAGCTACGCTCACTAGCAATAAACGTTACCGTCACCACACCAGAAAGCTACACTCACCAGTAAGAAATCTACTCTCACATCACCAAAACTTACTTTCAACAACGCCAAAAGCAATAATCAAGTAGAACAAAAAGCTACTTTCGAAGACTGAGGAAAACTATTCTCAGAGACTAAGAAACTATGACAATATAAAGGATACAACAAAAATAAAATGCTACTGGAATTGAGAAAAGAAAACATATTCAATGTTACAAAACGTATGCTAGGTTCAACAATAATGTAACTATATAAAATGCTACTGGAATTGAGAAAAGAAAACATATTCAATGTTACAAAACGTATGCTAGGTTCAACAATAATGTAACTATATAAAAGCTACTTCCATACTTGTAAAAAGCCACTACCATAGTTGTGAAAATCTATTACAATAGTTGTATAAAGCTATTGTCAATGTTGTAATGCTACTATCATTTCAATGTGATGCTCTAAATGATAGGAGCACAAAGTGTGACATTTTTAATATGTATTTTCCCTCATTTGGCTAAGTTATTCTCTTAAAATTAATAATTATAATAAAGTTTATGTTTTTAGTTACTTCAAGGTCGGAAATGTGAAAATAGGTAAAAAAGGGCATAAATGAGCATAAATTAAAGACAAGTCATTTTAGAAACTTTCCTCTTTCATTTTAGGAAATATTTCCTATTTTGTTTTAGGAAACTTTCTTCATTTGAACTTTTCTATTTCTGATTTCCTATTTTAAAGAGAGTCCATCCCATTAAAAACTCTTGAGTGATGAAATCAAGAAAATTGAAGGATTAATCAGGAAGAATTCGAGGAGATAAAATGGATTGTTTTTAATCAATATTTATTCCTTATTATCTTATTTCTTATTGATTATAAACTCTAATTAAATCTGATTTTTCTTGATTGTAGGAGTTTATTGTGTGCACAATTCTTGGAAGAAATTAGTGCAATTCAAAGAGAGGAATAAGGATGTATCTGGTCGCTATTCAAGGCATATACAATGAGCCATTAAGGGGAAAGAAATCAGAAATTCATGACTTTGTCAAGAGAAAATCAAGCAAATTTGGAGGAGAAATCACCTCTAGATGAATGGCCATGATTACATCACAAGATAGGAGAATTCCACTATAAATAGCAGCCATTCTCAACACCAAGAAGATCACTTCCTGACCAAGATTATTCCTACCTTATCAGTTCCTAGCTAAAAATTATTCCATAGCTCTGCCCAATTTGCTTCTCAAACCTCCATCACCTACAAGATCGTGACCACCATCATTCCATCAATCCAAGAAGTTCTAGGCGCTGAGTCAAGGACGCTCCACCACCATAGCAGAGACGAGTTCATCACCTTGTTGCTAAGCCGCTGAGGAAAGCTTCAAAAGTGTAACTATGACTCTACTTATAATTATTGTTTCGGTTTGTGTGTTTGATTTGTGAGTTGTGTATTGGAACATGAGATTTTCAGAATATTTTTATTAATATTTTTGAGATTTTCAGTTTATTATTGAGTAATCTCGAGAATTCTTTCATGATGCATGTTATAATCTTGTCCCTTTTATGTGTTTAGGTAATTTTCAGAGTTAGGTAATAAGTTTGCATGCTAGAATCACGCTGAGTATTCATGTGTGTTTGCTTAATTGCCAAGATAATATTATTTGTTAAGACGCTGAGTTAAACAAGTAGTAATAGTTCTAAAGATGGTAAAATCATGCTTTAATGATTAAACGATTCTGGAAATTACGTGTTAATTGCTATGAGTAATGGTTAATTTCACGTGTGATTGATTCAAGAACGATCATATAAATGGATTGGACCGTGACAGATTTTCATTTGAGCTCTTATCTAGCATTTAAGATGGCACGTTTTTGTTGCATGTTGAAATGAATTTTCGTTTTTACACCTAATAATTTCCGAGTGGTAGTGGTCTAGGTTACGGAAGTCGATCATTGTATATAATTTTATTTGTTTTTATTTATTTTATTTTAAGTAGAGTCATATACACTTTGAAGCTTTCCTCAGCGGCTTAGCAATAAGGTGATGAACTCGTCTCTGCTATGGTGGTGGAGCGTCCTTGACTTAGCGCCTAAGAACTTATTGGATTGATGGAAGGATGGTGGTCATGATCTTGTAGGTGATGGAGGTTTGAGAAGCAAATGGGCAGAGCTATGGAATAATTTTTATCTAGGAACTGATAAGCTAGGAAGTAATCGTGGTCAGGAAGTGATCTCTTGGTGTGAGAATGGCTGCTATTAATAGTGGAATTCTCCTATCTTGTGATGTAATCATGACCATTCATCTAGAGGTGATTTCTCCTCCAAATTTGCTTGATTTCTCTTGACAAGTCATGAATTTTCTGATCTTTTCCCCTTAATGCTCATTGTATATGCCTTGAATAGCGACCAGATACATCCCTTATTCCTCTCCTTGAATTGCACTAATTTCTTCCAAGAATTGTGCACACAATAAACTCTACAATCAAGAAAAATCAGAATTAATTAGAGTTTATAATCAATAAGAAATAAGATAATAAGGAATAAATATGATAAAAACAATCCATTTTATCTCCTCGAATTTTCCTGATTAATCCTTCAATTTTCTTGATTTCAATCTCAAGAGTTTTAATGGATGGACTCTCTTTAAAATAGGAAAATCAGAAATAGAAAAGTTCAAATGAAGAAAGTTTCCTAAAACAAAATAGGAAATATTTCCTAAAATGAAAGAGGAAAGTTTCTAAAATGACTTGTCTTTAATTTATGCTCATTTATGCCATTTTACCTATTTTCACCATTTCCGACCTTGAAGTAACTAAAAACATAACTTTATTATAATTATAATTTTAAGAGAATAACTCAGCCAAATGAGGGAAAATACATATTAAAAACGTCACACTTGTGCTCTTATCAAATTCCCCCACACTTAGTTTTTGCTAGTCCCTTAGCAAAAATCCAAACAAAAAGACTCAACCAAAACAAACAATTCACTACCAGACTCTACACAAATGACACACAAAGACTAAATTTCCCTTAACATTTGTCTCATAAATCCTTACTCTCATGGCATCAAAATTAGCACTTAATCAAGAATCAATATTTAGATATTCGAGAGTAATTGAAGCATATAATCCCATATAAATCAGTAGGACTTGGTGTAACAATGGTGATGGGTGGAGCTCAACATGTTTCAGACAAGTATGATTCATATCCTCACAAGGTATATCCACTCTTTCTTCTCTGAGAACAGGGCAATGCTTAAACCTTATATCACTCAAATTATATGTGAGAGAAATAATTTGAGGCAATCAAATATCTCACATATATAAGAATGAAAAGCACTTTGTAAATATAATTTTCAAGATCATGAAAGATATCAACTATTGCACGGATGGACCCAAGCCATAGGTTCAACTCTTATAACTCATCTCCACAGATCAAAGCTATCCCATCTAAAGATCAAAAAGACTTTAAAGGGTTGAAATGGGGCTAAGGTTCAAGGTTTTAAGAAACAAAGGTTAAGAATGTCAAAGTATCCTAAAAACCTAGTAGAGCTTTATTGATGTAGAGAGACTTCTAGAAATCCACCAAGGCATAAAAAAAAAAATGTCACACCCATAGAGGCAAAATATCGGGCCGTAATATTCTTCATGTTGGGCACAAACTTCATTCTAAACTATCCTTTGAACTCTCGTGAACTGGACAAAGACCAAATTTTTATGTAATGGGCCTTCAATTCAAAACACATCTCCAAATTCACCAAGTATGGGGGACTAAAATCCATAGACATATTTTTCTTTTTTTTCTTCTTATTCTTTCTAGCCGTACACAATTGTTTTCTTTATTTCTTTTTCACGGCTTCCACATTTTTTTCTTATGGACAAGTCTACCCCCACACTTGAACTTTCACCTCTTTTAAATCTTCATATTTGCCACCCATCTAGTAAGTCTCAAAAGATAGCTCTACTAAATTTTTAGAACAAAGGGTAAGGTTGTAAATATACTAAGGTTCAGGGTTAAGGATTTAAGGGTGATGAAAGAAAATGTTTAATGTAGGCTCAAAGTGGTTAAACTAGGGAGTCCCACGACGGGCACAAATATGGACACAAGTTAATTTGGCTATGGTGGTTGATTCCTAGGATGCCTCTATCCTTTCCAGAATCAGGGACAGTATTGATAAAAGTCTCAACAAGCACAAGAGTGAATTCTACATTCTCTAGTCCATCAAACTTAATCTATGGCAAGCAATCAATCGAATGAAAGAATAATGAGATCATCAAACATCGCCAAGAAAATAAGAATAATTTTCATTTATCACTCCAAGAAAAAGGACATGGGCTCATATATCTCACATGAGCTTTTATGAATCAAAACTCATATTAACATGGTCATATTCTGTACCAAGGTTACGAAATCATATCCACTACACATGCATATGCTTTTTATATATCTCAATTAACCAAAGAATAACATTAAAATCATCTCAATATTGTGATCCTCTTTAGCTATAATTTCAGAGATATTGAATCATCCTAGACAGTTAAGGCATCCTAAGACTCAAACTTAAAACAAAAGACTACGACTGACTCCAAAAAGGTTTTGGACTAGGGTTATTTCCTTTCTCCTTCAGTAACTCCTTTGGAACATGACCAGGTAAAGAGGGGACCGATTTTGGCGGAGCTCAGCTCACTTGTTTGACAGGGGACGAGACCATTTGTCAGCACTTCTCGGATCCAAACTAGACCTTAACATCACATCCCATCAGATGCGCCTACTTTGAAGAAATTATTTCACTCAAAAATCATTTTGACTCAATAATTAAAAGCAACAAATTTTTTTTATTTTAATTTTTGACATTTTTCAATTTTTTTATTTTTTCAATATATATGACTGAAGACAAAAGTATAAATCCCTTCACCCACACTTAAATATGCATTCCTCAATGTAATCAATCATAAGCATGCAATGGAACAATTAAGTATATAGGAATGGAATTTATGAAAATAAATACAAAAACAAAAGGCGAAAAAACAAAAATAAAAGCTACAAGTACAATTCAACCTAAACAAGTGAAGGGATAGAAATGTCAAACTCTCGTTGATGGCTCATCCACAGCTTCGGTTGAAATGGGTTGCCTCCCATGCAGCGCTTAATATTTATAGTCCTTCAGCCTGGACTCTTCTCCTTGTTCACACAACAAAATTTTTTTATTTTTTTGAGTTAATTTTCTCTATTTTATTTTTTACACACTTACAACAATTAAGTATTTAACAAAATTCAAAACAACCTAAGTATATTAATCTAAGTGAAACACATACAATTTACAACATGCTTAATCTAAGTGAAACACATACAATTTACAACATGTTAAAATAAAACCTTCTACAAATTGCACAACAATTATAAAAATACATGCTTAATTTGGTAACACTCATAAAACTTAAACTAAATCACAATTATAGCTTGGCCTAGCAAAAATCGCAATTTGTCACCATTCCACAAATGTAGTGCAAAAATTTAGCATGCATTCTATATAAACAACAAAATTAATGACACTTTAAGCATTAGAGATTTTACAATCCCCGGCAACGGCGCCAAAAATTGATGCGGTCGAAATAGCCTCATAATTAACCCTGCAAATGTAGTTGTCAGTATAGGATAAGCAGGGATCGTTCAGTCCGGGGATTGTAGGGTACACCTACACTAAAAGGTCAATTAACAAATAAAAGAATAAAATGGGAGTTTTAGATTTGGTTTCTAGTCTACTTAATTATAATAAAGTTTATGCTTTTAGTACTTCAAGGTCGGAAATGGTGAAAATAGGTAAAAAAGGGCATAAATGAGCATAAATTAAAGACAAGTCATTTAGAAACTTTCCTCTTTCATTTTAGGAAATATTCCTATTTGTTTTAGGAAACTTTCTTCATTTGAACTTTTCTATTCTGATTTCCTATTTTAAAGAGAGTCCATCCCATTAAAAACTCTTGAGTGATGAAATCAAAAAAATTGAAGGATTAATCAGGAAGAATTCGAGGAGATAAAATGGATTGTTTTTAATCAATATTTATTCCTTATTATCTTATTTCTTATTGATTATAAACTCTAATTAAATTCTGATTTTTCTTGATTGTAGGAGTTTATTGTGTGCACAATTCTTGGAAGAAATTAGTGCAATTCAAAGGAGAGGAATAAGGGAGTATCTGGTCGCTATTCAAGGCATATACAATGAGCCATTAAGGGGAAAAGAAATCAGAAAATTCATGACTTTGTCAAGAGAAAATCAAGCAAATTGGAGGAGAAATCACCTCTAGATGAATGCCATGATACATCACAGATAGGAGAATTCCACTATAAATAGCAGCCATTCTCAACACCAAGAAGATCACTTCCTGACCAAGATACTTCCTACCTTATCAGTTCCTAGCTAAAAATTATTCCATAGCTCTGCCCAATTTGCTTCTCAAACCTCCATCACCTACAAGATCGTGACCACCATCCTTCCATCAATCCAAGAAGTTCTTAGGCGCTGAGTCAAGGACGCTCCACCACCATAGCAGAGACGAGTTCATCACCTTGTTGCTAAGCCGCTGAGGAAAGCTTCAAAAGTGTAACTATGACTCTACTTATAATTATTGTTTCGGTTTTGTGTGTTTGGATTTGTGAGTTGTGTAATTGGAGACATGAGATTTTCAGAATATTTTATTAATATTTTGAGATTTCAGTTATTTTGAGTTAATCTCGAGAATTCTTTCATGTGCATGTTATAATCTTGTGCCCTTTTATGTGTTTAGTAATTTTCAGAGTTAGGTTAATAAGTTTGCATGCTAGAGTCACGCTGAGTATTCATGTGTGTTTGCTTAATTTGCCAAGAGTAATTATTATTTGTTAAGACGCTGAGTTAAACAAGTAGTAATTAGTTCTAAAGAGTGGTAAAAATCATGCTTTAATGATTAAACGATTCTGGAAATTACAAGTTAATTGCTATGATAATGGTTAATTTGCACGTGTGAGTTGATTCAAAGAACGGATCATATAAATGGATGGACCGTGACAGCTTTTCATTTGGGCTCTTATCTAGCATTTAAGATGGGCATTTTTTGTTGGCATGTTGAAATGAATTTCTGTTTTTACACCTAATAATTTCCGAGTGGTAGTGGTCTAGGTTACGGAAGTCGATCATTGTATATAATTTTATTTGTTTTTATTTATTTTATTTTAAGTAGATTAGAACCAAATTTCAAAACCCCCCATTTTATTCTTTTATTGTAATTGACCTTTTAGTGTAGGTGTACCCTACAATCCCCGCACTGAACATCTCTACTTATCCTATACTGACAACTACATTTTGCAGGGTTAAATTGTGAGGCTATTTCGGCTGCATCACTAAACCCATAGGCATCATTTGCCACTTTTAGCACGAAACTTCATTCAACATTTCTTGGTTGGCCGATGGATCTCTTGGTCAATGGAGCTTCAATATCCAAATTCACATGATTTCTAAGGGTGAAGATCCTCTCCTGAGCAAATTCCCCTCCTAAGCTACCTAAGCTTTTTACAAGATGACGACACGTGTTGTTCACAGATCTAATGGTCTATCTCTTTTCCTTCACATCCACTTTGTTTCTTTGCTTTCTCTCTCCTGTTCTTCTTTTACTTGGCTATTCTTCTTTTCCTCCCTTTCTCTTTCTTCTGTTCTTCTTTTCTTTACTTCTTCCCTCCTTATCAGACGAATTGCAGTTAATCAATCTCTTTCCTTCCCACATAGATTTACTCTGTCTCAAAATCAAAAAGTTACAATTCCATTCCTCCAAAAAAGCGCCACAACTTTTCAATCTTGCAATTTCGGCGAATCCCAATTTACCAAACTAGTTTTCCAACGAACCCAATTACCAAACTCTATCTTAATCCACCAAACTGTGTTACAGTTTTAAGAAGAGACTCATCCCAGGTTTTCGATCGTTAAAGTTTGATGTGGAAGGACTGATAGAAGAGGAAAAGTTGAGTTTGACTACTGTTGTTGTGACTCCAGAGAACTACTTCTTGAATAGGTTTCTGACCACTAATCTCAGCCAAATAACTCAGTTGTTAAATGTATACTAAGGCAAAGTTGCTGTGCAGAACCAATCATAGTAATTTGTATACCAATTGTCATTTCTTTTGCATTAATTCATCATGAACAATGAGATACTTGATGGCAGAGATTGAATGTGATCAACGTTATCACTCATTAATAATGCGGGCAAAGCCCTCAGCCTCTCTCAATTCACCCAGGTCTTCAAAATTTCATGATTTTTGACTTGGAATTAGATTGGTTTTATTTAATTTTCCATCATTGTAGCATTTGAAATCGCTCCCTTTTGTAGTGCTCTCCACAGCTTCAGTTTGTTGCTATTCCTTTAGTGATTGCTTATCAATCTCTTTGAGGGCTTAATCTAATTGGATTTAGTTGTGGCGACGGAAGCGATGAGATTGGGTAGCGATGAATGATAAACAAAATCTACCTCAGCTAGATTTGGCTTGGAGTTTAGTAAAATCTAATTCTTACCTTCATTTTCCAGGTGCTTTACCAAGATCTGGGGCTTTCGAAATGCCTAGATCTTGTGACACTAATGTACGATTTAGAACCATCATTCATATATGAGAGGTGGGGGGAGAGAGAGAGAAAGGTGGAGACTAGAGAGAGAGAGAGTTGGCATCGGAGGGTTATTTTGTAAAATCAGTAACTTTTATGTTGAGAGATATGTAGACCATTAGATATGAGACTTGACACGTGTCGTCATCTGGTAAAAAGCTTAGGTAGTTAGGAGGGAGTGAGCTCAGGAGAGGATCCTCTCCCATTTTCTAAATCTACTACTACAAATGCAAAGGAGAAGAACTCTGCAAGAACAAAGATGCAACAAAATATTAGTATTTGAAATGAAAGCTAAAACAACAATGTACCGTACCGCTGTGCTACAAAAGTGACACTCTTTATCAACTAGATAAAAAATAAGCAATCTAAAAAGTACTGTCATAAATACATAATGCTACTATAACACACATACAAAACAACTAAATCAGTAACAAAAAGTTACTGACATAGGTACAAAAAACTACTATAAAACTTGTACAAAGCTACTAGCTAGACCATTAATAAAACGCTACTATAACACATGTACAAAGCTGCTAGACTAGTAATAAAAAAAGGTACTGACATAAATATTGATTACACAAACCAGCTAATTATACATATGATAGTGTAACATAAATTTCAAATAAGAAATGCTTGAAATATGAAATCACAACAATAAGAAAATTGAATTCATTTAGGATCATGCTTTTTCATTTTGATAAGCTATTGACAAAAAAACTACTTAAAATCAATCAAATGAAACAAAGAAGCTATTGACATTAGATTGAAAATATACTAACATAGAGATAGAAAGCTACTATCATCACTGTGTTGAAAAACCACTGTAACAATTATAGCAAGCTACTGGCTTGAAATCAATTAAACAAAAACAGAAAACCTATTGACACCAGATTGAAAAGATACTAATATAGGCATAAAAAACTACTATTACTGTATTGAAGTCACATGTAGTCCATATTACCAACGGCTGAATACAAAATTCCACTGGTTATAAAAGAGATTTTAACAAATATGTTTGACCATCAGCTGCTTTAATGGCAGTTACATGATTCACCACAATTGGAGGCAATTGGTATAGAAAACAGAATGGTTAGTCTTGGTTGGTCCCTGCGAAGGGCTGGAAAACTCGGGGTCTTGACCTTCCAGCTATGTGACTAATAAGACCACCACGAAATGTACGTAGGAGCCTTCTATCAATTATCAATTATCATCTAGCACAAGCTACATTATACGTTGGTAACCATTTATTGATTTTTTCCTAGGGGTCTGGGAAGACAACGAAACTACCTATGAAATCCAACAATATGTATACCACATCAAACTAATAAATAAGGTATAATTAATGAATTTACCTTTCTAGAGCAATAGCAAATAACATATCAAGCTCAATAGGTCGTACATCTCCATACTAGTGTTTGTCACTAACCGATACAAATTCTTAAGAACACAACTCATTAATAATCTTCCAAATGAAAGATAAAACCCTGAAAATCTAACAAGAATTCATCTTGATAATTCAAATATCACAAAGCCCTACAATTTAACAAGAAGCAGAAGCAGGAGAATCAAAGTAACAACATATGGATGGATCTGTTCGTTACAAAAAAAGTGATCAATTTCCTAGAAGCAAATCTGAACATGAACCAAACACAAGAATCAATGTAAAGCATCCACTCGCTTTATTCTTCGCTGCGCTTAATACTAGTCTCCCTGCTAACAATTCACACATCCACAAAATCAAAATCAAACGGAGCTCCGTTTCCAATTGCATAGGGATTTACATCAGAAATTGAAAGTACAACTAACCTGGATGATGTGTCGATGACGGTGACGGGAATACAATCGGAGGAGGTGATCATATTTTTAAAGACGAAGCATAGGCTTATCGATCTCGGAGCGACTCCAATTTGCATCAAGTCGGCGAGCGAAATCCTGCTGATCGAGTATAAAGCACAGCCCAACCATTTTGGCTCTTCTTCGTCATCACTATCGGAGAATAGGTCGCCGGCGACGTGAGAGCGACATCGAGATGCTTCAATTCAACAAGCGCCTCCGCTATGCTTGGAACACTGAGACCTCTCGCCATTCAGGTCGTACCTTAGGTTGATAAAGGTCGTTGGTTCTCTTTGATGAAGGCTGTAGTCATCTTGGCCGCCGTTGCAGGAAGCCAAAAAATAAAAGTGACGAGTTTCGTTGGAGGACGAAGAGGAAGAGAGAGGGCTTCCTCGGGAGAGTCGCAGAGAGAGAGGGAGAGTGGTTAATCTGATACCAGGTGGTTAGTTCTCTTAGGTAGAAGGGTAAAATAGACAGAGAAAATATAATTTAAAGAGGCAAGTGGCCTTATATGCACAAAACAATTTAGGTGGCCTTATGACTAATATAAGTCTCAAAGTGACACTTGTTTGTAATTTTCTATATAAACAAAAAAAGAATAAGAAAAACAACCGTGTTATTTATCCATAAGAGTACACGTACACCAAAATTTTCATAAATTGAAAACAGAGCAAAAGGCTACATAATGTAAACATAGGAAAACCAACGCTTTGATAGAGACTCGAGTAAAAGTAGAAAAATAGATGATGCTTATACTTAATGTCTTAATTAAAATTAGGGCTGTCAATTCCAACACGACTCGAAACCCGCACGAAATAAAGTGGGTTGAACCCGCACGATTAAAAAGCGAGTCAACCATGGGTCAACCCGCAATGACCCATTTTATAAATGGGTCGGCCACGGGTCAACCCACCAACACGAAGTGAATCTGTATAACCCGATTATGTATACTTTATCCTGAAATTTTAGACGTTGGGAATATTTGATCATAGGATTAGACAATTTGAAATATTTTTCTTTATAATTATTCTATTTAATTATTTATGAATTATATATAATTATTTATATTCTTCGTCTTGTGGAGTTTTTAGTGAATTTAATCAATTTATGCATTTTTTTAGTTAAATTGGTCGCATTGTTAACCTTTAAATAAGTCATTTTGTCAAACACGACACAACCTATTTTTTAAATGGGTTAAGCGGGTTGAAAACGGGTAACCTGTTTAATAAATGGGTTGGGTTTGGGTTTAAATTTTTGACATGATTATTAAATAGGTTGGGTTTGGGTTTGTATCTTGCGACACGACAAATACCTTGACCCAACACGAATCCAACCCGACACGACCCATTGACAGCCCTAATTAAAATTCTCTGACGAAGAGTAGCTGCAACTACTTATTTTCTTCCTCTTCTTTTATGTAGTTTTCCTTTCAGAGATTTTTTTTTTGAAAACACAATTCTCTCCAGATTTGCTAGTCCATGGCTTTGTCACGACAAGGTTTTTGCATAACTCGAGCAAAGATTGATCCCCAATCCTTAATTCCTCAAGTTCTGACTTTGCTAGTAGCGTTATTTCAGTCTTGAACTCCTTGTCAATTGGTATTTCATTCATAGTCTCTCTGTTCTTTTTCTTGGATAATTTTGTATCAAGGTTTTCCTTACCTCTCAACTAAGCTTGTAATTATGAGTCTTTCCTATAGCATGAGAATCAAGTCTTATAGGTATCAATGTTGCGACTTTTTTTAAAAGCTATTCCAGATAATAATTACAGTATCGACCCTAAAATTAAGTAATTAACCCTGGAAAGTCATAAGATAAAGTGTTTACTGGTGGAAAAAGATTTTCTTGGCCAAAGTCGATCTCTTTAATTTGTTGACTCAGTGTAATTAATGTGTGCATATCCAACTATTTGATTATGTAATCTTATGTCATAAATATAAGTAGAGATCCTTGTGAGAAACACTCGTTTACTGCAATTGCTTATTGTCCAAGCAGACCAAGCTCAGAGCATATTTAGCAATGTTATCCATTTTTTAGTCAAATTATAGCCAAAGTAGTTAAAAAGTCATTTTGCCTCGCCAATATCTATATATGTGATGTAGGAGGAGAATGGGCTTGGTTTAGCCAGAAAACCATAAAAGTAAAGAAGCGGCGTTGAATCAAAAAAAGTGATTGGAAAATAGATAATTCACGCATTATGAGGTTATTAGCCACTGAAATATTTCAAGAAGATTAGGTTTTGGATTTTTCGGGTTTCTCGTGCAACTTCTTGATTCTACCGCTTCTTTACTTTTATGGTTTTTTGGCTAAATCAGGTCCATTCTTGTCCTAAATCAATATATCTTCATCAGTTCTCTCTATTTTAGCTAGGTTTAAATATATATTTCTTAATAAATAAGAAATAGTTTATATGCATTAATTATAAATTACATATAATAACTTAACTGTCAATTCTACTCTACTGTCATTGGATTTGTATCCAATGGTGGAGGATAAAGTGAAAAGTAAATAAATTCTAACTAACTTACTATCATCGACCATGTGATTTATATCCAATTATAATTTAACATAACACAACTGAATAGAGAATTGATTGAGTAAATGAACATGGCTTTACTGATAGTGGTCATGATTTACGGTCCTTCAACTAGCTTCACTAATTCAAAAGGACACTCGGCCTTTTATTTTAGGGTCCTTGACCCAAAGCACCAAAATAACAAAAAATTATCCCACTTACCCCAACAACAAATTTTTGTTCACACACACACACAATTTAACATAAAATGACCATTTTACCCTCAACTCAATTAAATAACTACAACCACTGCCACTCAATATCAATCTCTCTCTGGTCCCGATCTCGCTCTCTCTCTCTCCCTCCTTACCCACTTCCTACTGACCTCCAACTCCGATGCATGAGCCAAGCCTTTTCCGGCTCCGGCGTTCTACCCACGCAACCTACCTCTCTCTTCCAGACTCCGGTGTCGAGGACCAACCCGCCGGTGCTGCTCATCTCCGGCATCGATCCACTCCCCGATCTTCACCTTGGCGCAATTGCCCAGATTCCGGAGTTCGATCCACTCCGCTGCGCTGTCACCGGACGTTCGATCCACTCTGCCGTTGCTCCGGTGTCGTATCCTCCATGCTAAATGCAGCCAGTGGCAGAGGAGAAAGGAGAAAGATGATTTGGCCAATTTCGCAGCTCCGGTGCCCAAATCAGGACGTGGAGTGGAGGAGGAAAGCCTTTGGGATGCTGACCAGTCGTGGAGAAGTTGCTTCACCGGAGGATTAGAGGTCACTAGTTCCTGGTGCCCAGATTAGTAATGATGTGCACAAATCAGTTTATGGTTTTTTTTTTTTGTAAAACAGAAAGAAAGAACAAAGAAGAAAAGTTTTATTAGGGGCTAATAGACGTCTATTGGGGCCAATAGACGTCTATTCGGGGCAATAGATGTTTTAAATTTATGTAATCTCTCGTTTTTTTTGTTTAATCAAAGTTTTATTTCTGTAATTTTAAGAAGATTAGTTCGCATTTCAGTAATCGAAAAGTCTATTGGGGGCAATAGACTTTTTGAATTTAAGTAATCTCCTTGTTTTTTTTTCTTTAATCAAAATTTTATTTGTGCAATTTTAAGAAGATTGGTTCCCATTTTGGTAATCGAGACGTCTATTGAGAAGTAATAGATGTCTATTGGGGGGCAATAGACCTTATTGCTCTTATATTAGGGGGCAATAGGCGTATATTGGGGAGCAGTAGACATCTATTAGGGGGCAATGCACTGTTTGTGGGCAATAGCGTCTATTGTGGGGGCAATAGACGTCTATTGCTCCTCTATTGGGGGGCAATAGAGGTTTTTTAAAAAAATCATGTGGGCGGCAACCGGTTGACCAGATTCCTGTCGCCTGTAACCGGATTCCGGCTACCGGTGACCGGAATCCGGCAAAAATGGCGGAATCCTGTGACCGGTGACCGGAATCCGGCAACCGGTGACCTGATTCTGGGGACCGATGACCGTGTTCCGGCGAAGTCTCCTATGGTTTCTCTCTCTTCCATTTCTCTTTCTCTCTCTCTGTCTCTAATAAAGGGGTGAGGGTAAAATGGTATTTAATAAAAAAAATCTAATGGTATTAGGGAAGACTCCCTTAGAGGGTATTAGGTAAGAGAGAATTAAAAAAACTTAATCGGTTAGTGGGAAAAAAATCTCTAGAAATAGGGTAAATGGACAAAACCCTTTATTTTATGTCTGACAGCATAGGAGGCAAACAGTCCACTAATAGTACGACTGTTAGGACAAAAAATAGCCTACTATTACAAACTGACATACATAGTAATTGGAATTTATATGAACGTGCTCCATTGCAGTCCCTTCATTGGCACAGACAATGTGTTCAACATTTCTAATGCTAGTTTCTTGAGTTAAGATGAATGGATGAATGAACAATTGGATATTTTCATCCTAGCTAGTTACAACTTTACTAGACTTTATATCAGAATCTACTTTTATTGGCTGGAAGGTTTTGTGGCACTAGCAGTCGGCTCTTTAAGGAGACTAGGACTGGAGTGTGGCTACCAGTAGAGAAGGAGAGGGTTGCTGATAGGAGCATTTTAATGTGATATTTTAATAGTTAATTCCTCACATTTGCTTAGTTAATTCCTTAACTAATCAATTTTTAATTCAATTTCTATTTTTAGGTACATTGGAGTAGATGAAGGTGAAATGAGCGTTAGGTCCATAATTACCTGGAAATGATGGAGAAAAATGGAAATGTACTAAAAGATCAATTTTACACATATTCCTACTCCGGCTAGGAAAACCAAGCCAAGCAAAGAAGAAGGAGCGGCCGCCTGACCAAATGAACTTCAAATGAGCTGAAACCTTCCAGATCCATTCTAGACACCCAAAGGATCATTTCTTATGAAGAGTGCCAGAGAAAAATATGAGTGGAAGGCCTTCAAACAATCAGCCCAATTCTCTACAGAAGCAAAACCGGAAAACTGGACCTGTAAGAGGTCCAGCAGCATTTTCGGCCCCAACCACATGGCAATACATTCTGAAATTTTACCACAATGATCTACACTCATAGTGGAACATTTCATATGAAGAAGTCAAGGCTAAAACTGAGTTCTTAGTGGAGATAAAAATTAAAGGAATAAAGGAAGAGAAAGTGCTCTTACCTAACAAATCCACCAAGTGTTTAAGTGCTCAAACCTAACCCATTTGATTTGTTTAAAGGCCAAATAGTGTTGCTTGGAAGCCTATAAATAGAGACCAATTCACATTTCATAACACCAATTCCTTCATCCATCTCATCTTCTTGTCTCTCCATTTCCTCTCCATTTTCATTTTCCATTCTCTAGTTCTTAGTTTTGCATTTTCAAGTAAAGAGAAGAAGAAGAAGCCGTGAGGACATAGCCTCCATCGTTCCACCTTGAAGACTTGCTTCCAAGATTCAAGATTCCAACGTTCAAGCTCTCCATCTCCATCTCCCCTCACGGTGTAATTCATTCTTTTTCCTTGTAATGATCTTTGTTTTCCTTGTTTGAATTCATATGAACTTGTTTCTAGTTAACAATTAATGTTAAGGGCAAGTTAAAGCCCGTTTATATGTTTGAGATAAAGTTGTGATTTCTATATGTTGATTTTTTATGTTGCTTATGTGGGTTTGTTTAATTAATTTGCATGATAGAAAACTTTTGTATTTTAATCTTATGTGGTTGCAAACACTTAGGGTTTGATATAATTGGTGCTAGGTTTAAGAACATGAAATCGACTTTTCGTTTTGTGTAAACTTGAATCAAAGTAGTAAAGGTTTGTGCAAAGACCGAATTTAATTAAAGAGGATTGCAATTAGGTGGACTTTTCATACTAAGTTGTACACTTGAGTTGATAGCCTTTCTCTATGTCTAATGCGTTGAACATGTCATGATTGACTAGTTCTAGGCTTGATTGCATGTTTGATAGGATTATCTAGGTGCTTTCGCTTAGGTTATTAGCATTGAAAAGTAAAATATGGGAAATCATTTGCTTTCGAATGTTTCACATGATCAACTCCTCTCTCATGACATTTAAAATCAACTATATGAATTGTAATTGGATTTCTTGCATATGGATGTGGTTTTGATCACCTTGTATATATGTTTTACATTTTCTTTATTTTATTTATCTTAATTTCAATTCTATAATTCTTAACCCCCTCCCTTTTTATTTTGTACTTGATAATATTTCTATTCTTTATTTTTTTTTGTAATATACTTTATTATTTAATCTTTATTTGTTTATACAATTGTATATATTTATATTCTTTATTTATTTTTGTAAATAATACTTTTCTTTATTGTTACACAATTACAGGTGTACCCTCAATCCCCGGATGAACGATCCCTATTTGCTTATACTACTAACGATATTTTCAGGGTTAATTATGCGCTTGCTTTGATGCATCAGTTGCTCTAGAGAGGCTTGGATAATCTTAGAAATTGTTGTTGTGAATGTGTTTGGACCCAAAATGAGCATTTTGGCCTGACAAGGCATGTGTTGGAGAAATTGAGCCAATGTCAGATAGCTCAAGCTATATATTGTCGACAAGTTCGAAATATTATTATTTAAAGGCTAAATAAAGCCTACTATGGAGAATTATGCGAGCTGTAAGAAAAAGGAAATGATGGAAGCATGGAAATGAAAAGTCAACTTTAGCACATTTTCCTACTTCGGCTAGGAGAAACCGAGCTAAACAAGGAAAGAGGGCGGGAAGACTAACCAAAGAAGATCCAAATAAGCTGAAACTTTCCAGATTAATACTAGACATCCCAAGGATAATTTTTTATGAAGAGTGCAAGATCTAGTTTCAAGTAGAATGCCTTCAAACAATCAGTCTAATTTTCTACATAAGCAAAACTGGAAAACTGGACCTGTGAGGAGTCCAGCAGCATTTCCGGCCCAACCATATGGAATTAAGCTCTGAAATTTCATCACAATGATCTAAACTCATTGTGGATCATTTCATATGAAGGAGTCAAAGACCCATTATGACTTCTTGGTGGAGATATAATTAAAGGAATAAAGAAGCCGAAAGTGATTCAAAATCACTCCAAAACTCATCATTTCTATCTCCATTTAGTGCTCCACTATCTCCAATTAGTGATCCACTATCATTTGTTTAAAGCCAACCATTTTGGCATGGTAGCCTATAAATAGAGATTACAATGAAACACTTGAACACACACATTCACAACAACAATCTCTCAGATTATCCAAGCCTCTCTAGAGCAACCATCTCCTTCTCTTACCGGTAGCCACACTCCAGTCCTAGTCTCCTCAAGAGCCGACTGTTAGTGCCACCAAACCTTCCAGCCAAGCTAAAGTCACGCTTTAGCAAGTTCTCCTCACTTCCTAGAAGTTCTCGCTCTGCTCGATCTACAACATTGAGTATCAATTGTGATTTTGAAGAAGCTCAGCAAAAGTCCTCACCACGAGGCACAAAGAATCCCACGACGAGGTTGGTGCTCTCCTCGTCCACAATTGTTTGAAAGAAGTTAGGTCAAGGGACACCCCCGACGACCGCACCCGAACGGTGTTGGCATGCCAGTGCAAGAAAAGAGACTGTTGACCATCTGCAACAAAATTGGAGCCAAACATTTTGGCACGCCCAGTGGGACCTACTGCAAGCTATAAATCACACCACTATTAAAAAATTGAGGTTGGTAAGGGGTTGTGAATCATAACGGAATAGGTGAAGTCTCTTTTGTTAATATTGACCTAAACTCCTTATTGGTGCCTAGTTCAGGTCCCTTAAGGTTAAGGGAGGTTTTTATTAATATTTGTTGAACTGTCTTCACACTTATGATCTTTCTCATCTTAGTAAGTATAGCCTATGTGAAATGGTGTCTAGAAAGGGGACAACATTCATAACAGGTTATTGAATCCATAAGTGCGTGCAAACTGGGCCTAAAATCACTATGTGGAAGTAGTTCATGCCAAAATGGATTCTGCCTCTTTTGTTCACCCTCCCCCATCTGGCCATTTCAGTAAGGTTACCCAAAGGATTTGAAAGAAAGTTTGTGTCTAGGTGACTATACTTGGGCCGCAAGTCTAAACCTTGATTCACAGTGTCTTATTGAATTCAACTACTTTCAATTCAGACTTCCAGAAGCCATTGGGAAGTCAAGCGCAAACCCTTATCAAAAGGTTTACGTTAACTGCCCGAAACATAAGACCTTCAGTTACAGACTGCACTCGCGTGCAGATTGTCGTGGTCTTTCCGAAGAACAAGTAATCCAAAGATTTTCTCCCCACCCTCCATCGACAGAGATGTCAATTGAACGAGGAGGAAATCAACATCCTACTACTGAAGGCGAGAAAGTTCCCACCGCCCAGCCTAATCAGGCTGGCAATACGTCTAGCATCACTCAGGTAGCCGCGAGCGCAGTTACAACTATTGAATTTGTGCCTATTCTCGTTCCAGAAAATGCGACCATAGAAGAGCGACTTAATATCCTTCAACAGAATTCTGCTGCATACCATGAGAAGATGGAAAAAGCCCTTGCGGAGGACCGTTGACGGCTTGATGAGTTCAAGATCTTGGTCAAGAGGCTTGCGCTAGGGGCACAACAAACACAAGGTCAATTGGATGGCATGAACCAAAAAATGCAGAAGAACCACGAAGAGCTGTTGGTCGCAAGCAAACACATCGCTTCAGAAGTCGCGACAATTCGCAAAGAAGGATCCAACATCGTGACCCAGGTGGCCATGCAGAAGGCCGACCTTGACCAGGCCAGAGAGGTTCTACATAAAACACTGGGAGATCCTAGTGCCATTCTAGGCTCTCTAGGTCAGTCCCCCATATCTGGCAAGTACATACCACCAAATGCTCGAGAAAAAGCAAGCGGCGGCAGTACAGCCACATCCGTTACTGCTGTATCAGTCAGAGGTAAAGAGACTACTGTGGCAACGGGTGGGAAGAACAACGCCGCGTCATCAGTCACACAAGGGACCAGGACTTTGAAAATCAATGAAGGGGCCTCTGTTGGTCATAACCTGTTTCCCCAATATGACAGGGACGGAGTTGAATATGTGCACCACGATCCACCTCCAGCAAGTCATTATGGTATCGACCGGGTTGAAAGTCCAGCGAAGGTCACTGCAGCCACAAAGGGTAAGCCAGCAGTGGGTTTTACGTCGCAGACGTCAACCCGACATAAAATGACCCATGGAGGCGGCTATCTTTGGTTAATCAGGCTTCACAGGAGCCACCGCTGATCTAGCCAGTTGATGATACAGTGGTTCACCCACCTCCTCCTGATCCAAGATATATAAGGATAAAGGAGGTAGAAGCAATGATCAGGGCCGTGAACCAGAGGCCTAACCTGAAGGAGGCCTACCAAGGGCGCTTCCCACCGCATATTACACAGACACCTTATCCTAGGGGATATAAGAACATTACGTTCTCTACTTTCTCGGGAGAGGAAGTCGAAAATGTCACGGCCCATTTGGTTAGGTTTCGAGTACAGTGTGGCCAGTACCAGAACGACGACAATCTAAAGCGTAACATCTTCGCTACTTCTTTATCGGGGTCTGCCTTCACCTGGTTCACTAAGCTGCAACCCTGATCAGTTGAGAGTTGGCCCTCGATGGAGAAGCTGTTCAAGGAAACCTTCGGGACTATCGAGCCGGAAGTAGATCTGGCTTCACTCACTCAGATGGCTCAACAGCCAACTGAATCAGCTGTCATGTACCTTCAGTGCTTTCAGATCCAGAAAGGAAAGTTGAACGTGATTCTGCGGGAGAAAGAACTGGTGAAATTGGCAATCAAAGGCTTAGAGCCACGCCAACGCAAAAAACAGCATGGAAGCATGTTCAATTCCATGGGGGAACTGATCACATAAGTAGGAAGTTTCGAGCACTTGCTCAGGGAGATGGACGCTATGAAAAAAGCCTCGAAAGGGACATACATCCCAGGGAAACGCCGAATAGTGGCTGCACTCAGCCATCAATCCAGTTCCTTTGATCCTTACTATAAGAGTGAGGAATCTAGTACAGCAGAGGCTGATGAGTCTGAAGAAGATGAGATAGCTGCCCTGGAACTCACCGAAAAAAGGCTTCAACGCTAAAGCAACTGAAACTGTGCAAAGAGCTGGTAAAGCTCAAGTCGGTGGTTTTCACCAAACCAGAGTTCGCAAGTTATACTTACGACGCGAACAAAGCGCATGAAATCTTGGATGAAATGATTGCCGCGAAGATGGTGAAAACCGACTTCGGCCCATTTCCCAAACCAGAGCAGCTAAGAGGAGAAGAAATACTACAAACTCCATAATATGTGGAATCATAATACAGCCGATTGTGTTAAGCTGAAGGATCAGATCCAAATCTGGTTAAATAACGGTAGTTTGCAAGTAGAGGCACCGAAAATAGCAGCAGCGTTGGTGGACCTAGATCCCTTCCCAGATACCGGCATCAACATGGTGGACGTGGCATGGGGTGAAAAAGATCAGCAGAATCAAAGTCCAGACCATGCTGGCTAAGGATTTGAAAAGGTTGGAGACAAAGTCATGAAGCGGGAATCCAAGACTCGTTTACCCATCGTCCTATTCTCGCGGTGCAAGGAAGAATGTGACACTCAAGCCCTAGATGAGGAAACATCCCAGACTGACAGCTTTGGATCTCTGCCGCCAATACGATTAGTATCAATCCTCTAGAAACTTCCAACCATGCAGCCCAAGAGTATACAGTGGTTCAGAAACTCTTTCTCCGAGGGACTCAAACTTAATCAAAAAGTTGAAGACCGCGAGGGAAGAAGAGCAAGTAGATAAGCGGCAAGGGTTTTAACCAGACCTTACATTCTGCCAGTGTCGACGTCCTCTATCAAAGAAGGGAGATGGTATACACAGAAGAAGGGCAAGGCGGTGGAGATGAGCTCTTCAAGGAAGAGAAACTCCAGCGGAAGTTTGGAGAAGCGAAGCGAACCTTGGAAGCACTAGATCAAGGACTGATCAAACCATCGCATAATTACTGAAACCTCCAGAAGAGTATCAGAGACAATTGGAGGCACTGGCCTCCAAGAGATTCGTTTCCCCGCAAGTTCAGAAACAGCAGCCCAAAGTATCACACAAAGAGCAAAAGCCACGTGCCCCCAAGAGCAGCGCTCAGGAGAAGTCCCTAGTTTCCACGAGGCAAGAACAGCCGCCAGCTCGTAAAGTCAATGTTTGGCAGAGAGTATCTCGCGAAGGAAGAAATAGCGAGCTTTCCATCTTTGACAGGCTGGGGGGCAAAGACAATCGGTCCGCAATTATGCAGAAAGTTCAAAGCTTGGTGGTCACTCTCCCAGAGGAAGTGCCAGCAGAAAAACAAATTTTAGTATCACTGAACCAGGTTCCCACGGTACAAGAGCACGAACAAGCCAAGGTGGTGATCCCCGCAGAGGAATCATTGGTTGCTTTCATGGTTAAACAGTTCAACGCCGATATCCCAACAGAATAAATAGCGACCACCAAGCTTTGAACTTTCTGCACAATTGCGGACCGATTGTCTTTGCCCCCCAGCCTGTCAAAGATGGAAGGCTCGCTATTTCTTCCTTCGCGAGATACTCTCCGCCAAACATTGACTTTATGAGCTGGTGGCAATTCTTGCCTCGTGGGAACTAGGGACTTCTCCTGAGTGCTGCTCTTGGGGAACGTGGCTTTTGCTCTTTGTGTGATACTTTGGGCTGCTGTTTCTGAACTTGCGGGGAAACGAATCTCTTGGAGGCCAGTGCCTCCAATTGTCTCTGATACTCTTCTGGAGGTTTCAGTAATTACGATGGTTTGATCAGTCCTTGATCTAGTGCTTCCAAGGTTCGCTTTGCTTCTCCAAACCTCCGCTGGAGTTTCTCTTCCTTGAAGTGCTCATCTCCACCGCCTTGCCCTTCTTCTGTGTATACCATCTCCCTTCTTTGATAGAGGACGTCGACACTGGCGGAATGTAAGGTCTGGTTAAAACCCCTTGCCGCTTATCTACTTGCTCTTCTTCCCTCGCGGTCTTCAACTTTTTGAATAAGTTTGAGTCCCTTGGAGAAAGAGTTTCTGAACCACTATATACTCTTGGGCTGCATGGTTGGAAGTTTCTAGAGGATGATACTAACCGTATTGGCGGCAGAGATCCAAAGCGGACAGTCTGGGATGTTTCCTCATCTAGGGCTTGAGTGTCACATTCTTCCTTGCACCGCGAGCATAGGACGATGGGGTAAACGAGTCTTGGATTCCCGCTTCATGACTTTGTCTCCAACCTTTTTCAAATCCTTAGCCGCATGGTCTGGACTTTGATTAAGCTGATCTTTTTCACCCCATGCCACGTCCACCATGTTGAAGCCGGTATCTGGGAAGGATCTATGTCCACCAACGCTGCTGTTGTTTTCGGTGCCTCTACTTGCAAACTACCATTATTTAACCAGATTTGGATCTGATCCTTAAGCTTAACACAATCGGCTGTATTATGATTCCACATATTATGGAGTTTGTAGTATTTCTTCCCTCTTAGCTGCTCTGGTTTGGGAAATGGGCCGAAGTCGGTTTTCACCATCTTTGCGGCGATCATTTCATCCAAGATTTCATGCGCTTTGTTCGCGTCGTAAGTATAACTTGCGAACTCTGGTTTGGTGAAAACCACCGAATTGAGCTTCGCCGGCTCTTTGCACAGTTTCAGTTGCTTTAGCGTTGAAGCCTTTTTCTAGGTGAGTTCCAGGGCAGCTATCTCATCTTCTTCAGACTCATCAGCCTCTGCTGTACTAGATTCCTCACTCTTATAGTAAGGATCAAAGGAACTGGATTGATGGCTGAGTGCAGCCACTATTCGGCGTTTCCCTGGGATGTATGTCCCTTTCGAGGCTTTTTTCATAGCGTCCATCTCCCTGAGCAAGTGCTTCAAAACTTCCTACTTCTGTGATCAGTTCCCCCATGGAATTGAACATGCTTCCATGCTGTTTTTTGCGTTGGCGTGGCTCTAAGCCTTTGATTGCCAATTTCACCAGTTCTTTCTCCCGCAAAATCACATTCAACTTTCCTTTCTGGATCTGAAAGCACTGAAGGTACATGACAGCGGATTCAGTTGGCTGTTGAGCCATCTGAGTGAGTGAAGCCAGATCTACTTCCGGCTCGATAGTCCCGAAGGTTTCCTTGAACAGCTTCTCCATCGAGGGCCAACTCTCAACTGATCAGGGTTGCAGCTTAGTGAACCAGGTGAAGGCAGACCCCGATAAAGAAGTAGCGAAGATGTTACGCTTTAGATTGTCGTCGTTCTGGTACTGGCCACACTGTACTCGAAACCTAACCAAATGGGCCGTGACATTTTCGACTTCCTCTCCCGAGAAAGTAGAGAACGTAATGTTCTTATATCCCCTAGGATAAGGTGTCTGTGTAATATGCGGTGGGAAGCGCCCTTGGTAGGCCTCCTCCAGGTTAGGCCTCTGGTTCACGGCCCTGATCATTGCTTCTACCTCCTTTATCCTTATATATCTTGGATCAGGAGGAGGTGGGTGAACCACTGTATCATCAACTGGCCAGATCAGCGGTGGCGCCTGTGAAGCCTGATTAACCAAAGATATGCCGCCTCCATGGGTCATTTTATGTCGGGTTGACGTCTGCGACGTAAAACCCACTGCTGGCTGACCCTTTGTGGCTGCAGTGACCTTCGCTGGACTTGCAACCCGGTCGATACCATAATGACTTGCTGGAGGTGGATCGTGGTGCACATATTCAACTCTGTCCCTGTCATATTGGGGAAACAGGCTATGACCAACAGAGGCCCCTTCATTGATTTTCAAAGTCCTGGTCCCTTGTGTGACTGATGACGCGGCGTTGTTCTTCCCACCCGTTGCCACAGTAGTCTTTTTACCTCTGACTGATACAGCAGTAACGGATGTGGCTGTACTGCCGCTGCTTGCTTTTTCTCGAGCATTTGGTGGTATGTACTTGCCAGATATGGGGGACTGACCTAGAAAGCCTAGAATGGCACTAGGATCTCCCAGTGTTTTATGTAGAACCTCTCTGGCCTGATCAAGGTCGGCCTTCTGCATGGTCACCTGGGTCACGACGTTGGATCTTTGTTTGCAAATCGTCGCGACTTCTGAAGCTATGTGTTTTTGTCACGCCCCGAATTTTGAATAACCAATTCAATTCCGAAACATGAATAATTACAATTATAAATACCAATCTAAATTTTTCTTTCAGAGTAACACGCCTCACACCACTCAATATTACAATACCCAACTACTCAATTTCTTATTACAGCACACTCTCACAAATTCCAAATTGTAAAGTTCGAAATGAACATAACAAAACTCACAATAATGCTGTGACTCGATTGCCACTGCCCTAAGTAGCCCGATATGCACCCTGATTCTCCTGACCTGCAGGATTATCCGCTACACCGTTTGAATAGTGTACCGGGATTGCAACAACCCAAAACCAGGTAAGCTTTTGACAGCTTGTATGAGTAAACTTAAGGATTGCACAAATTTACATTAACAATTTCAACTCAAGCATAGAAATTGTAGAAATAACACAATCACAACGACCACCACAAAACCACATCACTTTCTCACTGTCATATATTATATATATATATATATATATTATATATATATATATTATATATATACAGATCCTATCCAGAGCGGAGCTCCGCTTTGAAAATTAACGTGTGAAGTTCAAGTTTTGGGTCACTTTTCGGTTGCATATTCACATCTCGATCGTTCAGTTTTTAGGTACTAGTGTATAGATCGTCTCTGCAAATTTTCAGCCAAAATGATGATCGTTAAGGCATTGATAACTGACTTAAAGCTAGTATGGTTCAGGTTGACAGATTCAGTCTGTCCATTGGTTTAAGCGAGTTAGATACCTTAACGATCATCAATTTGGCTGAAAATTTGCAGAGATGATCTATACACTAGTACCTAAAAACTGAACAGTCGAGATGTGGATATGCGACCGAAAAGTGACCCAACACTCAAACTTCACATGTTAATTTCAAAGCGGAGCTCCGCTCTGGATAGGATCTGATATATCTGTATATATATATATATATATATATATATATATAATATATATATATATATACTTATGAGTCACAAGTAACTCCACGTTACCCGTTACCCTCATAAGATCACTCAACATTTGGCAGACAGACTAGAGCTCTAACTGATCGTTTCCACCTACCCGGCGCAAGAGCGCTGTTCACGATTTAATACTATTAGTAACCACCAACCCGGTACAAGAGCGTGATTCACTGATAGTATGCCATGGTCACCCCGTGACCTATTGATCTCCACAGATCAAACAATTTATTGTTTCTCAAAAAATAAAACTCAACACCTTACTATACGGTTTCCTCAACAAAATCCATCAATACATATATATTTTTCATGTAAATAATGTATGTACATAGACATTCACACAGGAATGACTATTAATACCAACTATAGATCTCATACAATAAAGAATTAAATTCCTTTTTATACTTAAAATCATTTTCTTACCTGTGAGCCGTAGCCCTATGAACCGTAGTCAATCGAGTTCATATTTTTTCAAAACAATTATTTATTTCTAAACAATTTCCACAATTAAACACAAATCTTTGGAACTTCGGTTCGTAAATGAACCATGTGTGATTTACTAACCTCTAATCCCACTGCGTCTTCTTAACAGCTCAAAATACGATTCACAATCGTCCACAAACTCAAACCGTCAATCACCTAGTCATATACGATCTTAACTTAGCAAATCATTCTCAAACCGCACATATACGACAATCCAACGGTCGGATTCTAATTTAATGATAATCCAACGATCGGATCGTAATTAAATGAAGATTCAACGGTCAGATCCTCACGGATTGCCCTTAGGATCATCCTCCAAAATTATCACGAAGATCCAACGGTCTGATCTTCTTGAATCGTCCTTCCAAATAACTATTTCACAATTATACGAAAAATCCAACGGTCGGATCTTCGCCCGTGACCTCACAAAGTCATCGGAACAGTCATACGATTAACATATTAAAATTTGAAACAAAACCGATGGTCAGATCTTCGCAGATCGTAAACCGAATATAAAACGTAAAAACTATAAATAGCAACGTCAAACGTAAATTCACTATTTTACACCTTTTTGTAAAATAACCTTATGATATATCAAAACGCTCGTAAGGATGCATAGATCATCGTCCAGATAATATAAACTCAAAATATGGTCCGACGCGCCGCCACAAGCGATGGTCAGTGGGTGGTCAACGCGGCGGTCAACACGGTCAACCACCTCCGATGCAAATGTTGTCAACTAGACAACTACAAACTTCTTCAAAAATGAAGGGTTGATGAACTTTCATACCTGGAGCTAAGCGAGATTCCGTCTAGATCGTCCTAGATCGAGCTTTGAAGTTGGATTAATCTCGTGCGTCCGATCTGATCAGATTCGTTTAGAACCGTCTGCTTCAATCCTTGATCTACCACTTTACACTCAAAATCGTCATACAAGGAGGATATGAGGATGATCAGGAGGAGAAGGACAACCCAAAACCGAGAGAATCGCCTGAGGTGATGCCGGAAAACTGGAAATTCTTCCGGGTCGGGTTTCGCATGGATGGGGCTTCTTCGATCCAGCTCTGGGGGCGGCGGCGGCCATGACGGTGCCATAGAGCGACTGGGCGGCTTGCGGCGATCACAGGAAGGGTCGGGTAAGTGGCCGGAGGAGGAGCAACGACGCTGCTGGTCTCGGGTCGGGTTAAACGGTTCGGCCGCGTGGGAGAGGAGAGAGAACGGAGAGTTTCGGGGCCAAAACGAAAAATTACAATTTTTCTGTCCTTAATGACAGAATTCGAATTTTTTTTGGCTATTTATAGAAAAATCAAAATTTTCAAATATTCATAACTTAATCATACGAACTCAGAATATTGCGTTCCACAAATGCACGAGATCGTATCGACGAGCTCTACAACTTTCATGAGAAAGTTTCCCCAAATTTTGTACGTATAAAAAGTCAATTTCCAAGAGCCCCTAAATAACGTTCGTTTTCGAAAATAAAATCGTTCGAACTAATTCCACAACTTCTCCATAGTAAGCTTTATTTAGCCTTTAAATAATATATTTCGAACTTGTCGACAATATATAGCTTGAGCCACTGACATTGGCTCAATTTCTCCAACACATGCCTTGTCAGGCCAAAATGCTCATTTTGTTTCCAAACAGAAATTAAAAACAATGGTTGGTGACTAAAATTCTTAGTCACCGGCTTATCGTGTGAACATTATTCATAGGTGACCAAGAATCTTATGGTTACTCATCCTTAGATTTAATATCAATAATTGAAATTAAAAGAATGGATTTTAAATATTTTAATCTCAACTTTGAAATTAAATAGAATGGTGGGTTGCCACAAAATTCTCGGTCACATGATCATCACTGTATAATCTATGAGGATCAACTCAATGTTTTTTTTGATAATTGGCTAGCCCAAAAGCGTAAATCAAAATATTTTGTTAAGCCGAACCAAACCGTATTTAATTAAATTAAAAAATCACAACATAAGTAAAAAAAAAAACAAAAAACAAAAATCACCAAACTAATGTTTTCCTTTCAAGTATGGATTTTAATATTGACCAAGATCTTAGTAACTGTTTTAGGGAATGATAAATTGAGAGGAGATTTGCTGTATATTCTCATTGATAATAGGGGCCTATTTATATAGAGGATTACAATGCATAGAATCTGAATCGTAGAAGATAAGGGAATCTACATTGAATAGGAATCGAAATCCTTCTAATGTAACTCTATTACCACTAGATCAAGTAACCTAGAGTTTGGGCTAAACACAAATAGAGATATCCTTAAACACTCCCTCTTGTGTCGTCCAAATCTGGTGCTATATCGTTGCCTCATTAAAACCTTGCCGAGTAAAAAAACCCAGTGGGACAAAAATAACCTCGGTCGAAGAGGAAAAAGAGCACAACACACCCTTCACGTTTCGAGGTGAACATGTAGACATTTCCCCTTGATATCTGCGCCTCCCCTTGATGACTACGATCCTGGGAGTCATATAATTTCCTCAAGCCAATTCTTGCCACATGTTTCTCGAACATGGATTTGGGCAATAACTTACTAAACAAGTCTGCCTCATTGTCCTCAGATTGAACCTGGTTCACTTTGATCTTGAGGAGCTTCTGTTGTTGCTGATTGTAGAAGAATTTGGGCGATATATGCTTGGTGTTGTCGCATTTGATGTAGCCTTGCTTCATTTGTTCAATGCAAGCAGCATTATCCTCATAAATGCTCGTTGGCTTATCTGTGGTAAACTTCAAACTACAATTGCTTCGAACATGCATAACTATGGATTGAAGCCATATACATTCACGAACTGCTTCGTGAAGAGCAATAATCTCTGCATGATTCGAAGAGGTAGCGACTAAGGTCTGCTTTGTAGACCTTCAAGATATCGCGGTCTTTCCCATGGTGAAAACATAGCCAGTTTGGGAGTGACCTTTGTATGGGTCAGAGAGGTACCCATCATCAGCAAAACCTTCCAAAACACTTATATCGTTTTGGGATGGGGAGAGGGAACGCAATCCACCATGTGTGGCGGCCCTGGCACTTGATGGGTCCGAATCCATCTTCTCTCTATAGGGATAGAACAAGCTCATATCGATCATACCACTTAGGTATCGAAAGATATCTATAACACCAGTCCAATGGCATCGTGTAGGCGCTGAGCTATATCTAGCTAGAAAGTTCACAGAGAATGAGATATCCAGTCTTGTGCATTGTGCTAAATACAACAATGTGCCTATTGCACTTAGGTAGGGCACTTCTGCCTCTAGCACTTCTTCGTTGTCATCTTTTGGACGAAATGGATCCTTCTTTGGATCAAGACTACGGACGACCATTGGGGTGCTTGAAGGCTTAATCTTGTCAGTGTTGAAGCGCCTAAGCATCTTTTGGGTATAAGCTGATTGATGAATCAGGATACCATCTTTACGGTGCTCAAGTTCTAAACCGAGGCAAAACCGTGTTTTCCGGATCTTTCATCTCAAACTCGGATTTCAAGTGTTCAGCAGTTTCCCTTAACTCTTTAAGGGTGCCAATTATGTTCATGTCATCGACATAAACCGCTACTATTGTAATTCCGGAACTTGTCCTTTTTATGAACACACACGGGCATAGTTCTTTGTTGACATATCCCTTCCCAATCAAGTAGTCACTTAGACGGTTATACAACATCCGTCCGGATTATTTCAATCCATATAGTGAGCATTTCAACCTTATAGCAAATGCGCTCCGTGGTTTAGAGCCACTTGATTTGGGTAACTGAATTCCATCTGGAATCTTCATGTATATCTCCGTATCTAGATTCCCATATAGATACGCAGTAACCACATCCATAAGCTGCATGTTCAGTTTTTCGGAAACTACCAAACTGACAAGGTAGCGGAACATAATGACGTCCATTAAGGGAGAATAGGTCTCCTCGTAGTCGATTCCAGGGCGTTGTGAGAAGCCTTGCACCACAAGGCGAGCTTTGTACCTTACAATCTCGTTGAATACCCATTTGTGACCAACTGGTTTGGTGTTGGGCGGTATTGGTACAACTTTGCCAAATACCTTTCTTTTTGCTAAAGAATCAAGTTCTGCCTGGATCGCATCTTTCCATTTTGGCCAATCAGCTCTACGTTGGCATTCATCAACAGAGTGTGGTTCGATGTCATCGTTCTTAATAATCTCACGCGCCACTGAATACGCGAATACATCATCAATGATGATGGAGTTTCTTTCCCACGTGCCATGTACACTAGTGTAATTTACATAGATCTCTACGTTCTTAGGGATAGGTTCTGACATTGAGGAGTCCCCCAATGATGTCTCTTTGACATAACCATAATTCGGAACATTCTCATGGGACGGATTTTGAGTATCAATGATCAAAGAATTTGTTTGTGCCTCATTCGCTCTCTTTCTAGGACAAGTATCATTCGAACCAATTGGTCTACCGCGCTTCCTTGAGGACCTGCGGCCATAGATGCCACATCATTGCCATGCTGGGTAATGGCGCCATTTCCTGGTGTCACAAGAGTGGCGTGATGTCCAGTATCGATCCTTGCAGGCACGTTTGCAGCAGGTATGTGTGATCTCGTCACTTTGGCAACATCAGAAAACGCATCAGGCAAAGTGTCTGCTACGTTCTGGAGCTCGATTATTCTTCGTACTTCAAGTTCGAACTGTGCGGTACGGGGATCGAGATGAGACATAGTGGGGACAGACCACGAAATTCTTGTCCCCACTATGTTGAACATATGTGTTCTTATCTCCCCTAACGATGGGAAGACTGTCTCATCAAAGTGACAATCCGCAAATCTAGCGGTAAAGAGATCGCTTGTCAAGGGTTCAAGATAGCGGATAACAGTTGGAGATTCATAGCCAACATAGATGCCCATTCGTCGTTGTGGACCCATCTTAGTACGCTGTGGCGGCGTAATAGGTACATAGATGGCACACCCAAAAATGCGTAAATGCGAGATATCAGGCTCGTACCCAGTCACTAGCTGTAACGCAGAGTAAGATTGGGTTGCAGTGGGTCGTAGACGAATTAGCGTCGCTGCATGCAATATTGTATATCCCCAAGCAGAAACAGGGAGATTGGTGCGCATAACCAATGTCTGTGCTATCACCTGTAATCGTTTGATAGTGGCTTCTGCGATACCATTTTAGGTATGAACATGGGGAGCTGGATGCTCTACATCAATCCCCAGTGACATGCAATAGTCATCAAACGTTTTCGATGTAAACTCCCCAGCATTATCAAGTCGAATTGACTTAATTGGATGGTCAGGGTAGTAAGCCCGTAGACGGATAATCTGGGCAAGGAGTTTAGCATAAGCAGCATTTCGAGTGGACAATAGCGCGACATGTGACCAACGTGTCGACGTATCAACCAATACCATAAAGTATTTAAAAGGTCCGCATGATGGTTGAATTGGTCCACAGATATCCCTTGGATTCTCTGTAAGAACGGAATGAGTATTTTAAGATCCTTTGCGTAGGACGGTCTAGGTCCTAATTTCCCGAAGGACCAGACTTTGCAAAATGAGCGAGGGGCCTTAGAAGCAAACAATGAGGATTTTGGTTAGGCCTACGTGTCTGTAGCGCTATTAGAAGTAAAGTGTGTGTTTATATCTCCCAACATGGCGTTGGAGCCATGGGAATTAGTATGTATGGCGTCATGGCCATGGGGAGGAACAACCATGGTGTCATGCTCATGGTTGGCGCCATTGATGGCGTCATCACATGGGACTTGGGCTGCCCTGTGGCTCCCAAGATGGCTGCAGCGCCAGATGCTGCGATTGTTGCGGTCTTGCTAAGTCCAGGAATCAATTTTTGATTCTTGCTTCTTCTCACTCTGAAGAATGGATGTCCGTGTGAAGTTTTAGTATACGGAGCATCATATCACGACCAGGATGTCCTAGTAGGTCATGCCAAAGCCAATATGTGTCAGAATCCAAGAGATCTTCTCTTATCACATTGTTGGATTCAATTGGTCTAATTGTAGTGACATAAAGTCCACTAGATTGACACATAAGCTCTCTAAGATGTGCTTTCATCCACAATCATTAGAGGTAATGCAAAGGAACTCTTTTCCGTTCTCATTATGTGTTTCCGCATGGAATCTGTTGGCTCTTATATCTTTGAAGCTCAATAAGGTTCTATTTGCCTTAGGAGCGTAGAGAGCTTCAGTGACTTTATTCAAGGTGCCATTTAGCAATAGGAATTGGGCCATTCCATGTCCTTGAACTAAACCTGCCTGATGGCCCAGCCATCGTAGTCACAGAGGAATATGTAGGCAACATCTCTAAGAATAATTGCCTTTGTCAAAGAATGATGTGCGTAGTCGCACTATCCGCAAGACATTGAAGTTCATCCATTCCTAAAAGAAAAGCTCATAATAAAAAAGGAGTCATAAAGAAAAGAACTCAACTTTTATTAATAAGCCAAACGGAATTACATCATCGTTTCTTTAACCAAAGAAAATCTAATCCAATAAACTAGTTAATGCAAAACAATGCTAGTCGTCTAACTCCTTTCGGTAATTCCAATGTAAATGTGACCAGGTGAGTAGAGTGATGTCGGTGGAGCAAAGCTCGCTTAAGTACCACTTATCTCAAAACCTTCCTAGACATCACACTTACATTGAGTACGCCTACTTTGAAGAAAGACTGATATCATTGGCATCTACTACAAAAGTAATATGGCAATTGCCTACATCTCTTGGAAAATAAAAAGACTTAATCAAAATAGCCAGTTTCTGGGTCTTGATCCTTGTAGTTTTCCACCCTTAGATCAAGATCGCCATCTTGATCTTCTTGTTCCATGTAATTTGCCTCCCTTGCTTCACGTTACGTCTTGTATGCATTTGCAACATTCTGGGATGCAGTACACTTCTTTGCCCAATGTCCACTTGATCCACATCGAAGACAAACATCTTTATGGTCAGGCTCCCTTGATCGAGATGCTTTTAGTGCATGATTTGGACGACAATTACTCTTGGTGGCGTCACCACCATAGCCGGAAGCTCCGCCTCTCTCTCTCTTCACACGTTGACCTCCACGGTTCCGTGCACGCCTCTCTTAGCGATTTGCTTCCTCTTTAGGGCAAGAATATGGACCAGAACGTCCAGAATTGTCCCTACTCTTAGGGTTTCGCTCCTTGCATCCTCCCTTGGGTGCGCGACTATAGTTAGACTCCGGAATAGACTTAGTTACCACAGGTCTAGTATTATAGTTCTTCACAAGAATATTGTCGTGCTTTTCAGCTACGTTCATGGCGCCAATGAGCTCATGAAATCTTGTGATACGTCATGCTTTCACATCAATCCGATAATCTTTGAAATCATCAGGGCAGAGGTGGGAAATGTAGAGAGAGTTTTCTCGATCAACATCGTATCGGCTATGGCTTGGCCACAAGACTCCATCAGAGACTTGATATGAAGGGCTTTCGAGTTATAATCAAGCACAGACTTGAAATCACAAAAGCGGAGGCTAAGCCATCGCACTTCTAAATTAGGAAGCAGGGAGTCACGAACGTTGCCAAATCGCCGATCAAGTTCAACCCATAGCTTTCTTGGGTCCTCCTCATTGAGGTGTTCACTTGGAGTGCGTCATTCATGTGTTTTGTCATGAGAATGATGGCTTTAGCTTGTTTTGCTTCAACAGCAATAGCTTGCTCAATGGAGACCACGTTCTGACTAGGCTCTTGGATGGCTTCCAGAAGTCATCAGCCTTAAGATGTTGGCGCACATCTCGGACCCACCTATGGTATCCAGCGCCAGTTATCTCCAGTGGAACAAAGTTTAACTTATTCAGGTTACTCATCCTGAAAAAACACAAGATTAGGGTTAGTTTCAGAGCGAAAAAGGCTACCAAGAAAAACTATTAAATTCTGAGAGTAGTCGCTTCCAAGAAATTAGGGATTTTCTGAGCGTAGTCGCTTCCAAGAAAATCCGATTCCAAGAGGGGTTTTGGATTAGATGAAACAACGATGTATGTGGTCGATCGTTTTCTTCTCAACAAACTCTAAGTTTGGAGGACTCTACAAGCTCCAAGCTTGGAGTGAGCACGAATCCCCACAGTTCTGCTTTTGGTCTCCCTTATGAAGAAGAAAGGGGGTAGAAGAATGGATGCTGGAAGTCCCGAGAAAAAGAAGAAGAAATTGAAAAACTTCAAAACGGAAACTTTTAGAAAAGTTTACCTTGAAAAGATGCCGGAAATCTTGACCGGAAAAATTGTTGGCTAGGCTGTGCAGTGATACTGTAGGGTTGCTGCGAGGATGTCGCGAGGACTGTTGCGGGGCCGCTGCGGGGATGTCGTGAGGATGCTGCGGGGATGCCGTGGAGATGTCGCAGGGATGCTGTGGAGATGCCTAGAGGACTGTTGCGGGGCCGCTAAGGGGATGTTGCGTGGCCGCAAGGATGCTGTGGAGATGTCGCAGGGATGCTGTGGAGATGTCGAGGGATGCTGTGGAAATTTAGGGTTTTTGGTTCTTAGGGCTAGGGTTAGAGCTCGTGCTGATAACGTGTTTTAGGGAATCAGAAATTGAGAGGGATTTGCTGTATATTTTCATTGATAATAGGGGCCTCTTTATATAGAGGATTACAATGCATAGAATCTGAATAGTATAAGGGAAGTAAATCTACATTGAATAGGAATCGAAATTCTTCTAATGTAACCCTATTACCACTAGGTCAAGTAACCTAGAGTTTGGGCTAAACACAAATAGACATATCCTTAAACAGTAACTAAATTCTATCCCTTTGTCAACTTAGTTTCCTTTACTCTAAAGGAAACAAAGATGACATAGGAATAGAATCACATGCTTTTAAAACAATCCCGTATCAGGTTACATGAGGTACTTTTTATTATAACAGGCAATGCTTTTCCAGATTCTATAGGGAAACTTTTCTTAATTGTATAGGGAAAGGGGGAAGTTTCTGAGAAGAATCAAAAGACCAATTGGTTGGCTATATATGTAAGGACAGAGAGATTGAGAGACCTAATAGAGTTAAAGCGAGTTGTTTTGCAGAGAGGGATATTAGGATTTTGGAATTCGGAGAATTAAGGAAAGAAAAAAAGTAGACACTAGGGTTTAGGAACTTTTGTCGATCTCGAGATATGGGAGGGTGCTTTTCGGACGTCAGAGGAGGGAAGCAGGCAGTAGGGGGAGCGCAACAAAGGCCAATTAACTACCATGAGGATTGCAACGACGCCGTTGACTGCTTTAACAAGTCTCAGGGAGCTGTCCCACTATTCACTCCACTCGAGCTATCCTTCTCCGCCTCTAACTTACTTGATCGTGATTTCACTTCGAAGAGTGATCCCATGGTTGTCGTGTATGCAAAAAAGGATATGGCGATCAAGAGGAATTAGGGAGAACTGAAATAGTATTGAATAATCTGAATCCCTCTTGGATAGAGAAAGTTAGAGTTGCATATCATTTCGAGTTTGTACAGCCGTTGCTATTCCGTGTGTATGATGTCGACACAAAATATCACAACGTAAATGTGAAGACACTGGATTTGAAGAATCAAGAATTTCTAGGGGAAGGCACTTGTGCTCTTTCGGAGATAGTGACTAAACAAAGTCGAAGTCTTACCCTAAATCTCAATGATGACTATGGACGTCTTGGAGGCCGGAGAAACCTAGGAACACTCACTGTACATGCTGAGGAATTTAGTGCTTCTAAGAGTGTTGTTGAGATAAAATTTCGTTGTTCCCGCTTGGAAAACAAAGACCTGTTTTCTAAAAGCGATCCATTCTTAAGAATATCGAGGATGGTTGAGACCGGTGGTTGTGTTCCAATTTGCAAGACAGAAGTGGTGGACAACAATTTAAATCCAACTTGGAAATCACTGTGCCTGAGTATGCAGCAGATTGGAAGCAAGGATAATCCCTTAGTTATTGAATGCTTTGATTTCAACAGCAATGGCGAACATGTTCTTATTGGAAAACTCCAAAAGTCGGTGGCAGACCTCGAGAAACTCTACAAAGAGAAAAGCAGCGTCAACTTTGTCATTCCGCCATCTTCTCGTCATGGTCATGAAAAGCTCTCCAAGGGTCTGCTTTTTGTGGATCATTTTTGCGAGAAGGAACAAACAAGCTTTATTGATTACATATCTAGTGGTTTGAGCTCAACTTTATGGTTGCCGTTGATTTTACAGCTTCAAATCGAGATCCTAGCCGAACCGAT